>NC_059275.1:3244374-3254374 GCF_017591435.1 Portunus trituberculatus
CCATAGTTGTGTTTGTTTTGTCTACAGTAGTCATCGATTATGGTTGTTGTCGCTGTTAATTTTTCGTGCCTCGTCTATAACTTACGTAGGTGTTGAGTATTTAGGCATAGAATAGAGAAAAGGGAAGCCAGTTTTTTTTCTTTTTATTTCTTTTTCACCTATTCAGTTTAGCTTAATGCAGAGAGAGAGAGAGAGAGAGAGAGAGAGAGAGAGAGAGATATGAAAGGGAAATAGATCAGAGGTAGGTAAAGGAAGTAGAGGAGGGGAGAGTAAAATAGATGGATGGAGGAAAGGAAGGAAGATAAATTAAGAGGGAAGAAAGAAAGAATAGGAAAATGAGATGAATTAAGATAAAGAATATGTGGGTGAAAAGTAGGAGGGAAAACAAATAGAAAGGTAAGGAGAGGAAAAAAAAAAAGTGAAGGGAGGAGAGAGAGAGAGATGGAGGTAAAGATAGAGGAGAAAGAAAACAAGGTGGAATGAGAGGGAGAGAAAAAAAAATGAAGGGAAGAGAGGGAGGAAGGAAAAGGAAAGTTACAGAAGTAAAAAAAAAAAAGGAAAAACAAAATAAGAATGGAAGGAAGGAAGGAAAAGAATAGGAGGAAAAATGGAAGATAGTAAAGGAGGTTAGATAAATTAAAGAAAGGAGAGGAAAATAGGAAATGGAAAGATAAGTGAGTAGAGGAAAGGGAAGGATGGATAAATAAAACAAAGGACAGAGAATAAGAAGAAAAAGTAAAAGAAGGAAGGAAGGGAAGCTGGAGAGATTAAAAGAAAAGGAAGAGGAAAATAGAAAAAAGAAAAAGGAAAAGAGAATAATCGAAGGTAAAGAAAAGAAAATGTATGAATTAAAGAAGGAAAAAGGAAGAGAAATTAGATAAAAGATGAAAGGAAAATAAGGAAAAGAGAGAAGATAAAAGAAGAAAGGAAGGAAAATGAGGGAATGAATAGATAAAGAAAGAAAAAGGAAGAGAAGTTTGATAAAAAAGAGGAAAATAAGGAAATGAGAAAAGAAGATAAAAAAGAAGGAAAAATAGGAGAGAATGAATAGATAGAAGGAAAAGTCAAGGAAAGAAGGGAAAAAATAAACTAGAGAAAAGAAAGAAAAATAGAGAAAAATGAAGGAAGGAAATAAAAAGAGAATGAATAGATAAAGAAATAGTAAAAAAAAAAAGTAAGAGAAGGAGGGAGAAGAATAAACTAAAGAAAAGAAAGAAAAATAGAGAAAAGGAAGGAAGGAAAGAAAATGAGAGAATGAATAGATAAAGAAATAGAAAAAAGTAAAAGAAGGAAAGGAAAGATGAATAAAAGAAAGAGAAAAATAGTGAAAAAGGAAGGAAAGGAAAAAAAGGAGAGCATGAATAGATAGAGAAAGAAAAAGAAAAATAGTAAAAGAAGGAAGAGAAAGAAAAGAAAGAACAATAGAGAAAAAAAGAAGGAAGGAGAGAAAAGGGAAAAAAGTAAAAAGAAGTTAAAGAAAGAGAAAAATAAAGAAAAATGTAAGAAAAGGCAAGGCAAGGCGAGGGAAGGGATACGAGGCGAGTTACCTGTGCATACCTGCCCTCCCACCCAATTAAGAAGATAAGGTGTAGCGCATAATTACAAACAGGTGAATGTGTTAATTGGCGGTGAAGCGGGAGTGTACCTGGCCAGCGGTGGGCGGGGCCAGGTGTGTTCTGATTCACACCTGCCTGCCGCTACAGGTGAGATCATTGATTTACTGCCGCCTTACCTGCCCTGCCTACCTCCACCTGTTAATTAATGCGCACCTTGATTTATATCGCCCCTCATCTACCTGTGCGATTGATTATCTACCTGGATTTGTGTTTTTGTTATTATTTTCTTGTTTTTTTATTGATTTATTGTTGTTGTTGTTCTTTCAGTATATTTTTTTATTTTGTCTTAATTTTTTTTTTTATATATTTTAATTTTCATTTATTGTTTTTATTTTTTTTTCATTATTTTTTTCGTTGTGTCCTTTTATCGTTATTGCCTTTTATGAATTTACGTTTTTTTTTTTCCTTTTCGTTTTTCCTTTACCGTTATTGTTTGTTTATTCATCAGAGGACAGATGAATTGTACACTGAAGGGTGGGTGGGTGGGTGGGTGGGCGGAGAGTGGGAAGGGTCGGGTGTGGGTTGTAGAGCAGGAAGAGCTGTTTGAGGGGGAGGTAGGGAGGGAAGGAAAGAGGCGGCAACATGGCTGACTACTCTCTCTTGTTCCTCTGTCCTCCTCCTCCTCCTCCTCCTCCTCCTCCTCCTCCTCCTCCTCCTCCTCCTCCTCCTCCTCCTCCTGGTTTCTTCTTTCCATCCCATTTCTTCGTCTTTTGTTCTTCATCTCTTTATTTTTACAGTTTCTTAATTTTCTTCCTCATCATCATCATCATCATCTTCTTCTTCTTCTTCTTCTTCTTCTTCTTCTTCTTCTTCTGTCCTCCTTTGTTATTCATTTATCTCATTTCTTTTCTTTTCACTCCTGTAGTTTATTTTTCTTAGTTTCAATCATTCCCATTCTTCCTGTTCGTAGTTTTCTCTTTTCTTTGTTTTCTTTCATCCATTATTTTTTTTCTTATTTTTCCTTATTTTATTTACTAATTTCCACCGATCCATCATTGTTTTCTTTTTCTTTTCATTTTTTTTTTTTTTTTTTTTTTTTACATTTCCTTTCCTCAACACCGATCCATCATTACATTTTCTTTTCTCTCCTTTTTCTGCCATTTTTTTTTTTTTCCATTACAGTCACACGCTACTTCATTATCAGCAACAGCAGGAGACGAGACATGAACACACACACACACACACACACACACACACACACACACACATTAAGATTACCTGGTAGCCTGAAGAGGTGTACATTTTTATATTACAGCAGGTGTGGCTTTATTATTCATTATTCACGCCTGGCACTTCATTGGTTCTTCATTACTCGCCTCCTTCATCATTCTCTCCTACACCATTATTATTATTATTTTTTTTTCCGTAACATTTTCCTTTTCTTTTCTTTTTTCTCTTTTTTTGTGTTTTTTGGTGATGTAAATTGTTTGTCTTGTTGTTGTTTTGTCTGTTATTATTATTGTTGTTGTTATTATTATTATTATTATTATTATTATTATTATTATTATTATTATTATTATTATTATTGAGAATGGATTTAAATTATTTCTCTCCAATTTTGTCTATTTTTTATTATTTTTGTTTATTTATTTATTTATTTATTTGTAGTATAGACCACAATTATTCTTTTTTCATATTGGCTTGTCTTCTTTATTATTGTTATTATGATTATTATTATTATTATTATTATTATTATTATTATTATTATTATTATTATTATTATTATTTAGGATAGACCTAAATTATTTCTCTTCCATTTTCTGTGTCTTCCATTTTAATATTTTTTCCCTTTTTTCTTTTCTTTTTTCAATATAGACCTAAGTTATTCCTCTTCTATGTTCTTTCTTTCTTTTTTTTTTCATTTTTAGTATAGACCTAAACTATTTCTCCTCCATTTTGTCTTCTTGTTAATAATTATTCTTTTTTCTTTCTTTTTTTTCAATATAGGCCTAAATCATTCCTTCTTCAATATAGGCCTAAGTAATTCCTCTTCCATGTTGTGTCTTCATTATTTATTCACTTTTTTTTGTCTTTTGTCTATTATTATTTTTTCGTCTTCCTTTCGTTTCTATTACAATTTCCTCCAATATTCTGTTTACTCCTTCCCTTCATGTATTACCTATCTACAGTATCGACGCTGAGAGAGAGAGAGAGAGAGAGAGAGAGAGAGAGAGAGAGAGAGAGAGAGAGAGAGAGATAGATAGGGGATAATACATCTAAACAACCTCCCTTTACTGATTAATTGCTCTCCTTTAACTACTGGAGGAGGAGGAGGAGGAGGAGGAGGAGGAGGAGGAGGAGGAAGGGAGGCAGATTTACTTGAAGTGGAGGAGGAGGAGGAGGAGGAGGAGGAGGAGGAGGAGGAGGAGATTTGCTAGGAAAGATTGTGCTAAGAAAAGACAAGGAGGTAAAGGAAGAAAGAGAGAAGTAGGAGGAGGAGGAGGAGGAGGAGGAGGAGGAGGAGGAGGAAAATAGGAGATAATACCAGGAGGAAGAAGAAGAGAAATGAAAACATGACTGTAAAAAACAAGAACAAGAGAAGAAGGAAAGAGGAAAGAAGGTGGAAAGAGAGAAGAGGAGGAAATAGGAGAGAAAAAGAGGAGGAGGAGGAGGAGGAGGAGGAGGAGGAGGAGGAGGGGGAAAAGATAAAAGGACAACTAGAAGAACAAGAAGGAAAATAAAAAAAAGAAAGGAGGAGTAAGAAGAAAGGAAAAAAGAAAAAGAGGAGGAGAAGGAGGAGGAGGAAGAGGAGGAGAATACAAGCCGGCTTTTATACCGTCCGCCATTTTCCTTATATCTACCCCCCCTCTCTCTCTCCCCTCTCCCCTCCCTCTCTCTCTCCCCTCTCCCTCTCTCTCTCTTTCTCACGTTGTTATCAGTGTTATCAGTACGTGTCTGGGTGGGGAGCGACGCCCCTGTGATGGAGAGGATGGGGTCAGGGAGATGTAATGGTTGGGGGGGTTGTGGAGCAGGAAGAGTTGGAGGGGGGAAGGGAGAGAGGGGGGGGGAGAGGCGGTAACATGGCTGACTGCTCTCCCTCGTTCCTCTGTTGGTCTTTCACCTCCTCCTCCTCCTCCTCCTCCTCCTCCTCCTCCTCCTCCTCCTCCTCCTGGTTTTTTCTTTCTGTCTCTCTTTCCTCGTTTTTGTTCTTCATCTCTTTATGTTAATTGTTTATTGAATTTCTTCTTCTTCTTCTTCTTCTTCTTCTTCTTCTTCTTCTTCTTCTTCTTCTTCTTCTTACTCCCCCGGCACAAGTCTTAATTTTCCCACCAGGTAAGTGAGGTGTTTGTAATTAGTAGTATTGTATTTTATTGTAATAGCTTTTCCCACCACCACCACCACCACCACCACCACCACCACCACCACCACCACCACCACCATTACCTTCAGGAAACGCACCAATTAAGTGAAACGAGTGATTTTTTTCTTTGTTTTCCCAGTATCAGATCTTCCTTTGTTTGGCGTTGAGTTATTGTTTATTTGTTATTGTTGTTGTTTTTTTAGGGGAGGTGTCAGGGTGATGGGGTGATGGGGTGATGGGGGAGGTGTGTGTGTTTTGTGTTTAGTCTCAGCTGTGGTGTTGTTTGCTTCAATGATACGGTTGAGTGTGACTTTTCATTTTCTTCCTTCTCCTTTTTCTTGTCCTCCTCTTCCTCCTTCTTTTTCTGGCCCTCATCCTTTTTCTGGTCCTCCTCCTCCTCCTCCTCCTCCTCCTCCTCCTCCTCCTCCTCTTCGTCTTCGTCATCGTCTTTGTCTTCATCCTTCTCCTCCTCGTGCTCGTCCTCCTCCTCCTCCTCCTCCTAATGTCTTTTTCATCGTCATCGTCATCGTCTTCCTCCTCCTCCTCCTCCTCCTCCTCCTCCTCCTCCTCCTCTTCGTCTTCGTCTTCGTCATCGGCGTCCTCCTCCTCCTCCTCCTCCTCCTCCTCCTCCTCCTCCTCCTCCTCCTCCTCCTCCTCCTCCTCCTCCTCCTCCTCCTCATCATCATCATCACAGCCATCATCATCTTCACAATCATCATAATCTTCACAACCATCACGATGATCTTCGCAATCATCATCATCATCATCATCATCCTGTGGCTTGAGTTGTTTCAAGAGGGACATTTGAAAAGGCTTCTCAAATTTTAGTTAATCTTTTTCACGCTGCTGTGTTGGAACTGGCACCTTCATTGTTTCTTTTTTCTTTTTCTCTCTTCTATATTCTTTTTATCGTTTTTGTTGCCCGCGGTCAGAATCTCTAACATAAACAAAATAGGTCCGTTAAGGTCTTGTAGCACCTATAGTTTGAGTTTTGCTTAATTTAATCCGAAAGAGAAGTAGTTAAATAGTTAGCTCGTTTAGTGCTAATATTTCTCTCCTATGCATAGTTCTATCTCTGACAGGTAAGAAATGTGCAGGAAAGAAATGTGTTCAATAGTTTCGAGGATGCAATTTGAGTTTTTATTAATTGGAGTCCGATAGAAAGCCCATTAATATTTCACCACATCTCCCCATTAATATTTCACCGCATTTCTCCTACATATAATCCAACCACCACAGTCAGTCTAAGCAATAAGGGAGATAGTTTGACGCGTTTCAGCATTTCTTTGTTTTTTATATTCTTCCAGTTTAAATCCAAAATAAATTGATTCATCTCCACACATGCAGTCGGTTCCTGTATTGTTTTAGTCATCGCCAGTGCTCACTTGTCCAGAGAGAGAGAGAGAGAGAGAGAGAGAGAGAGAGAGAGAGAGAGAGAGAGAGACTGTGTTATGATCGTCACCAGGTTTGAGTACCTCTGAATTTCCGAAACCACGAAAAAATAATAATAAATAAATGAAAGGGATGGAGACGCGGGTAGTGGCATTTGATAAGCTATGACTGAGGAACAATAGCGAACGACTAGTGCACATATTCAGAGACGCCTTTCCCTCTCACTACAATTTTTCCAAGGCCACAGAGACAACTGGCCGGGTTTTCAAGACAGTTTCTCCTATTAATAAACTAGAAATCTTGCCAGTTTATCACCACAATCATAATAATACTCTTCAAACACGAGTATCTTCAACTGGAGCCTTTAGAAAGTAGTTATGGTGAGAGAGCAAAGCGTTTCAGAATACTGGCCTAGGAAAGCTGACCTAATTGAATTCACGTTTATTTATATATTTGTTTAGCATTATCTGAAACACTGGCAGAGGCGTAGTTATAAGTTTAGCGTTTCTGACCTTATTATAGTCACGTTTACTTTTATTGTTTAGCATTATCTGAAAAAAAAAAAACATTGGCAGAGGCGTAGTTAAGTTTAGCGTTTCGAACCTAATTGAAGTCACGTTTATTTATATATATGTTTAGCATTATCTGAAAAACTGGCAGAGGCGTAGTTAAGTTTAGCGTTTCGGACCTTATTATAGTCACGTTTACTTTATTTGTTTAGCATTATCTGAAAAACACTGGCAGGGGAGTGGTTGAGATTAGCGCTTTTGTGTTTGTGGTCGGTGAAGTCGTTTCGTGTACCGGTGATGACTTAACGAGAGTAATTGGGGAGTTAGCAAGGCAGGGGGTGCAGCGGCTAACCACCACCACTCTCCAGGGTGTTGTAGTGAGCGCCTGGAGGTGATGAGAATTACGGGCGTGGAGTGACGAGCGAGGTTTATGTCTATGTTCTGTTCGTTTGTACTTGATGCGAGACTGAATAATTATGAGTACAGTGTGAATTGATGAGGAAATGCTTAGATATTTGTTTCTGTAAGTGTTAAGAATTCGATCCCCTTAAAAAGTGTCGAAAATAAATAAAGTGCAGAGTTATGAGACTGACCAAGGGGATAAATACAACAATACAGTGTGAATTGATGAGTAAATGCTTAGATATATATTTCTGTAAGTGTTAAGAATTCGATCCCCATTAAAAAAGTGTCGAAAGTGAATAAAATGTAGTTATGAGACTGACCAAGGGGAATGAATACAACTACAGTATGAATTGATGAGGAAATGCTTAGATATATGTTTCTGTAAGTGTTAATATTTCGATCCCCTTAAAAAAAAAAGAGTCGAAAATAAATGAAATGCAGAGTTATGAGACTGACCAATGGAGATAAATATAACTACAGTATGAATTGATGAGGAAATGTTTAGATGTATATTTCTGTAAATGTTGATAGTCCGACTCAAGAAAGAGGTGTCAAAACAAATAGAATCTCTAGCTATGAGGTTGACCAAGGGAAATGAAATATAACTACAGTATGACTTCATGTGGAAATGCTTAAATTTTTACAAGTTTCAAGAATCAAACCGTAGTAAAAAGAAAACAAAATCGAAAATAGAATAAGATACAGAGTTATGAGAAAATGTTTAAATAGATAATGTTTTAATCTTTCATATGTATCAACTAACACCATCCTGAAAACCCCCCTTGAGAATATTCACTGCCAGCGGAGCCTGTTATAAGAGAACAAGATGTAGCACTAAAACATGTGGAAATACCTGCTTTTTTCCCTCATTACCTTGTTCTTCCTGACTGTGTGTAATGGAGCGCAAACTTGGAGTGTATAGTTACTCCCGTGAGCGCTATGACCATTGTACCCGTGGGCGCTCCGAGATGATGGGCGTTCCCTTAATTGTAGCGATTTGTATCTCCTGGGCGTGTGGGAGAGAGAGGATTAGAGGATTTTTATTCAATTTCATATCTACTCATTGATTTATTTCTCATAGGAAGGCAGCGGCAGAAACTACAATAGAAATAAGGTCCCGCTGTGATGCCAGGCTGATACAAGGACTAAAGTGTCAGTCAAAAGCCAGATGGGAGTACTTTCTTACTTTTTACGTCCTGATCTAAAGCGCCTGTAGGTAACTTGAAGAGTATTGGAAACACTGTTAAGCTGACACCCATTAGTAGGTCTTCGATTGTAGGACAGAAAGTAACATGGGTAAAAGTATCAATAGTAATTTTATTTAGGGGGAAGAAAGTAGTAGTTAGGTTAGGTTAGGTTGGGTTGTGTCGGTAAAAAAAAGCATTCACTATTTTTCTGTTTCTTGTTACTTTTTTTTACCGTTTTCCCAGTACATGAATTAGAAAAGTGACGAGAGAGAGAGAGAGAGAGAGAGAGAGAGAGAGAGAGAGAGAGAGAGAGAGAGAGAGAGATGGACAAACGGCGTACAGAAAGGCGCGAGGAGTAAAGTCGATGGTCACTTCTACTGTTTGATCCCTCCTGCCTCTCAGACCGCATTCTCAAACACATCTGCGTCGCGCTTCTAATATTTCAAGGGTCTGTGTAGTTTAAGTTACCCGTGGGTTTTAAGGATGTCTTTATGGTTTTAGTGACAAATAAGCACCGTTTCTACATTATTAACAGAAGAAACAGTCTTAAAATCAGGCAAATCATCTCTATAGTCTCTGAAAATAGGTGTGGTGTAGGAGTAAAGGGTTTTTGAATACAGCTCACTCAGTCTGGCGGTGGCGAGAGAACCAAGCTGAGACAAGAATATTAGTCACTGTTTTTATATTTCTTTTATTTATTTATACCATGTGGGCTTTTCACGGGAATTTCTGGGCTAAAGGAGATACTTTTTGTGGTACCTCCTATCTCAAAGTCCACCCGCTAGAAACCGTTGCCATGAGTGAGGAAGCCCAACCTACATTCGGACCGTGGACAGGATTCGAACCCGTGCGCTTGGAGACCCCTCGGACCCCAAAGCACGCATGGTTCCACTGTACCACGGCGGCCCAAACAATCTAGCACTGGTCGAAGTTATAGTAGTGTCCAGTGATGTTTTCTTTTCTTTTCTATTGTTTCTCATTAAGGATTCTGTATCAGTAGGAAAAACTAACACGAGAGTAATAATAATAATGATAGTGATAGTAATAATAATAATAATGACAATAATAACAATGGTAAGTAATCTCTGGCCTTTCTAGAACGTTGTAATGTAACTTGTGATATTTTGAGAAACAATTTGACATCAGTAGAGAAAAGAAATACGAGAACTCACTCAATGATATGTGTAGTCTTTGAGAAGTGAAGAGTACTGGTGCTTTCGAGAACTTTTTTTGTTTAATTTACCTTAGATATTTTTTAGTAAGGATTCTGTATCGGTAAGAAGAAAAACACACACATGAGAACATAAAAACATGAGAAAGAGGGAATCTGCAAGAGGCTGTGAGGCCTACACGTGGCAGTCCCTGTATGAGCAAAGCTACCTAATTCCATCTATCATCCACATCCATAAACTCATCAAATCTTCTTTCAAAGCTCCCTATTGACTCACCACTAACAACCTAACCATTGACTTACACGAGAACAGACTTAATAATATCTGCAGTTTTTTTGACATGTTGAGATTTCTGGACCTTTTCAAAACGTTCCTCCGTACCTTTTGATATTTTTGGCTTAAGAATTCTGCGCCTGTA
>NC_059275.1:3256874-3261874 GCF_017591435.1 Portunus trituberculatus
AATTTATCTCAGTGTTTGTCTTCAGTAAGTTGAGTATCCTTCATTAACTGCCCCTGTCTCGTGAGTTTCTCTTCAGTAAGTTGAGTTCTCTTCACTGACTGTCTCTGTACTTAGTGGTTCTCCTCAGTCTTGACCCTTTCACTTCTAATTACCTCATCTTAAATACTTAACACTGAGACACCTTCAGTTGCTCCACAACCATTTCCAAACACTGTGCTGCCTTGAAATAATAAAATGTACTGTTATTTTATCTTTTTTTTTCTTGTACGTGGTCTCTAAATTCCTTAACCCATTGACTTTTAACTGGTTCTTTCTCAAATACTGGACATTGACACATCTTTATTTGCTCCATAGTAATTTCCAAACACTGAACTCACTTGAAATTACAAAATGTACTCTTATCATTCCCCTTTCTCTCTTGTACTTGCTCTTAAAGATTCCACAACTCTTTCTCTGCAAACTGGCACATCTTTCTCAAATACTGCCCACTCTGACACATCTTGACACATTTTTAGTTGTTTCAGTCATTTGCAAACACTGAGCTGCCTTGGAACCACAAAATGTACTAGTATCTTACCCCTGTTTTAGTCATTTCCAAACACGGTGTTGTCTTGAAGCTACGAAATGCACTACTATCTTACCCATGTCTGTCTTGATCATGCTCTTAAAGATTCCATAGCTCTTAAAGATTTCATTACCCTTTCTCTCCTAACTGACACATCTTTTTCAATAACTAAAACACTCTGAGACATCTTTTCATTTCCCCTCAAATATTGCCAAACACTATGCTGCCTTGAAATTGTAAAATGTACATTATTATTCTACTACTATTACCTCATTCTTATATTACCTTGTACGTGCTTGTAAAGATCCCACACTATACATTTTGAGGTGTGAATCGTTGCACATCGCATTGAAAGACTATTAAGTGATTTGATCTGCTGCCAGTCTTATTTCAAAACGTGACACTCAGCTGGTCAGGGGACGTGTGGGTGAAGGAAGGCGCAAGATGCAGTGGGAAGGAGGGCGTTGTTCTTGACTATTGACCCATGCTGTGCCTGTGTGGAGTGGCGTGGAGTGAGCGGAGAGGTCGTGATAATAGTAGTGCCAGGTGTGTCAGATACGAGAAGAGATGGAGGTGGTGTGGTCATGTGGTGAGGGGGGAAGGGGAGGGGTGGAAGGCGTGGTTCATGTGGTTTGGTTTGGTTAGGTTTGGTTTGGTTTGGTTTGGTTTGGTTTGGTTTGGTTTGATTAGGTTAGGTTAGGTTAGGTTTTTGGTTTGGTTTGGTTTACATTGTTTGAGTTGGGTTGGGTTAGTGTTCAGTTAGTTAGATTAGGTAAGGCTTGGTTGAGTTAGGTTAGGTTAGGTTTAGGTAAAGTAAGATAAGATTAAGTTTAGTTAGGTAAGGTAAGGTTAGATTTGGTTAGATTCAGTTGGGTGATGTTAAATTAAGAAAGGTTTCGATAAGTTAGGTATAGGGTAAGATAAAGTTAGACTAAGTTAGGTTAGGTTGCTTTAGGTTCAATTAGGTAATATTAAATTAGGTAAGGTTTGATTGGGATAGGTTAGGTGAAATTAGGTAAGCTGAAATGAAGTTCAGCTAAGTTAGGTCAGGTAAGGTAAGAAGAATGCTGAACTTACCACAGTGCTCTAAAAGATTTGCTCCCTGATCTCTTACATTTAACCAGTTTTCTTGGAAGTGAGTGGAGTTTTCATGACTTTAGAGACAATTTGGTAACGTTATTGCATGTGGTCTCAGCTGCATTTCAAACTATACTGGAAATCAATGAAGGTGAGTTCTCAAGACAGCTTTCGTGATTGTAGAGGTTGTGTGAATAACGTCTTGATCTTGACTGGTGTGTTCAGTGGTGGTGAAATACACAACACAACGCAATCAGGTATTCACACGTTAGGTTGAAGTTAAGAGAGAGAGAGAGAGAGAGAGAGAGAGAGAGAGAGAGGAGAGAGGAAGGAAATTCATGCTGACAGGAAGTTAAGGACTCGCGAAAACCCAAATTAATAAGACCATTATCCTCCTCCTCCTCCTCCTCCTCCTCCTCCTCCTCCTCCTCCTCCTCCTCCTCCTCTTCCTCCTCCTCCTGATCCTCTTGGTCCTTATTATCGTCATCATCATCCAATTTCCAAGACAAGGTGGCATGAAAATCAAAACACGAAAGAGAGAGAGAGAGAGAGAGAGAGAGAGAGAGAGAGAGAGAGAGAGAGAGAGAGAGATTCGTGCGCAGTAAAGGCAATGCTAATGTTGATAATGATGGTAATGATAATAGATTAATGGTTGTTGTGAAGCTTTATGACTTTAAGCGGGTGTGTAGTGGCTGTGTTTCATTTCGTTTCGTTCGCCGTGGTGCACTTGAACGAGCGATGTGTTTTGGAATGCACTGACCACTTCTCCGTCTGTTTCTCTCCTTTTTTCTTTTCATGTGTCTTGAGTGGGCTACTTATTTGTGGTGTGTGTTTGTGGTTGATAAAGTATATGTATTCTAGTTAATCAGGCAGGCAGTCAGTCTAAGTGTATATGATTGTGTGTATGTGTGTGTTTATGCATGCATGTATGTATGTATGTATTTATATATGTATATAACTATGTATCTATCTACCAATCAGTCAGTTTGTATCTATCTATCTATCTATCTATCTGTACCTACCTACCTACCTACTTACATACCTATTTATCTATCTATCTATCTATCTTATTTAACTATGATTTTATTTATACTCAATATATTAATAATAATAATATTTATCGATCTATCTACTTATTTACCTACCAATCCAATTGTCTATCCATCCATCTATTTGTCATTCACTTTATCTCTCCCCAGCTATCTTTCCATCCAATCTGACGTGCAGTGTCCCTTTTAACCAACCGAACACCTGACAACACCACACACACCTCTTATCGCCTGTCACCTGTGCTAGCCAGGCGGACAGGTGTATGTACTACCTCACCTACCTGCTCATGTTTATTAATGACCGCCAGGTGTAAATAGTCGTGTTCATAATCTCTAGTTTCTCATTGTAGCATTTTCTCCATTTGCATTGATAACGAGTGTGGAAATCTGTGTTATCGTGGAAGAAAACAATGCCGTGTTATTTTTTTCCTTCACAGACGATGTTAGAGATATATTAACCCCTTCAGTACTGGGACGCATCTTTACCTGGAGTTTTCTGTGTGATTAGAAGATTGAATTTATATAAGGAGTGGTCTGTGGAGATCAGAAGCTTAATGGCCAGTCTTCACTATTTTAATCTCCCCACATGAGTTTCTGAATATGTATTAAAGCATCAGATAGGAAGCAGAATAGATACGAAAACGTGTCATGGTACTGAAGGGTTAATTGGCCATATAGTAAGAGAAGGTGCAAGAAGTCATCAGGTATACACGTGGCAGGTCCGGTTCTGAAACTTGCCTAAATGCCTTCGTGTTTCTGCTGATTGTTCATGCTCATAAATGCATCTCAGTTTTTTTTTTTTTTCTCTCCATTATCAAGCTTGAGATTAAATTTAGTTCTTGGTGTGTGTGTGTGTGTGTGTGTGTGTGTGTGTGTGTGTGTGTGTGTGTGTGTGTGTGTGTGTGTGTGTGTGTGTGTGAATGCGTAAGTATGTTTGTGTTTCCTTAATGTTTGTTACTTTTATCCCTTTTGTGTCTTTCTTGTATTTATTCATTCACCTGTTGATTTGTCTTTCGGTCTATCTATCAGTCAGTCAGTCAGTCAGTTAGTCAGTCAGTCAGCGAACCTATCTACCTATCAATCAACGTATCCATTTATTCATCCATCTCTCCATCCATGTATTCACCCATCTCTCCATCCATTTATTCACCCATCTCTCCATCCATCTATTCACCTATCTCTCCATCCATCTGTTCAGCCATCTCTCCGTCGATCCATCCATACGAGAACAAAGATAAGGTAATTACTCCCAATGAGGTCTCAGACGGTGCTATGAACACAAGTTTCACATACACGCACGCACACACACACACAAAAAAAAAAGAATCATCATCATCATTATCTATCCAACTCTCTGGTGCAGGAAAATACAAAGCCTTCCTGTGCAATAAGTATCATAAACTCCTACCTCCCTTCCTGTGTTTAGTGAGCGAGGAGAGCAAGACAGGAAGCACGAGGCACCAGCAACCCGGGACAGCGAGGCCTTGAAAGGTGGACCAGCACTGATGCTCCGAAAACACTTTGTTCTCCTACCGGGGATGTTTTCAAAGACCACAGAGATGAATAGTCTGGTTCTGTAAATGGTTTCTCCTGTTGATGATAAAGAAATGGTGTTAATCTGTCACTAGAGCTCTTAAGATATTAAAACACCCGGATAACTTATTTTAATCCAATATTTATAAAACCTTTGCTGTTTTACTACGACAGGGATGATTAGTTTGGTTTACAGGAGTGGTTTTGCTCTATTGATAGTGTAGGAGTCTTGTTAATCTGTCAATAGAGCTGTAAAAATTATCCTAAAAGACCCGGATACTTTAATATAAGCCAATATTGGAAGACTCCTCTCTCTCACAGTGACGGTTCTCAAAGGCTATATGGATAGTTACCCGGGATCCCAAGAGTGTATATTTCTCCTGTTAATAATGTAGGAATCTTGTTAATCTGTCACTGGAACCATAAAAACACTCTTGAAAACCCGTGTCACTTTCAACCAGAACCTTTAGAATGTAGCATCATAGAGGTGTGGGAAAGAACATGTTCATTACTTGTACAACGTCAGCTAGTTAAGTCATATTTCAAGTTAATGGGGCATGACAGGCTGGTGTGTGTGTGTGTGTGTGTGTGTGTGTGTGTGTGTGTGTGTTGTATAGTATTGCCATGGTGGTTTTGTTATTCGTTGTGCTTGTGTTCCTAGAGAGAGAGAGAGAGAGAGAGAGAGAGAGAGAGAGAGCAATGCGTGTTGATTCTAGCTAAACACCGATGTCTGGGCGGTAGTTGGCTCAACACCAGAGGGAAGGACGGACGGTGGA
>NC_059275.1:3266874-3271874 GCF_017591435.1 Portunus trituberculatus
TGGTGGTGGTGCAGGGTGCGGCGCCCCACAACTCGCCTCACGCTGGTTGTAATCTTTATACCGGGGCGGCCCCGATCCCGACCCGGCGCCCCTCTGTCCGCCCTGGCAGCCGCCCGAGGCCACACTGTCCTGCAGGGAGCCAGGGTCTGGGGGCAGTGTGGCCAGGGCGGCGCTGACGGTACCCGCATGGCCCTGTGGCAGTGTGTGGTGCCCCGCATGGCTTTGTGGCCAGGCTGTGTGCAGGCAGTATCGTGGCCACGCCGGCTGGCCGCGGCTCCGGCTTGTGATAGTGGCTGTCTGCACCACTGTGATGCCTTGACTTAGTGTGGTAGTGAACGTGTGTGTGGCCAGTCCTGTCCCGCACGTCCTGCATGTCTATGTCCATGTTGTTGTTATTTTTGTTGTTGTCCTGTTCCCCACACACCGACACACAGGGGCGCCCTACCTCAGGAATACCCCAGGTTGACCTCACACTTCCCGACGCGACGACCCAGCACGTCTACGAGGTACAAGTTAGCGAGACACGTGACCCGCTGCAGCAGGACCGCCGCTTACTCATATGTACGACGGCGGTGTTGGCTGGGCTGTCTGAGCAGCGCTGCGCGGCACCGACCATGCTGGCGGCGAGGCCCCGGGCTGCTGCTGATGCTGCTGCTGCTGTTGCTGTAATACTGTTTCGCCACGATGACACCGTCTGGCTGACGTTCCTGTCATAATACCGTCCTCCTGATGGAGACGCTGACGTTCCTGGTGATGCTGACGCCCTGATGGAGGTGCTGAGCGGCCTCCTCGGGTGAAGCGCTGATCCGGTCCCCTACAGGAGGCCCCGCATTGGTGGCGCCTCCTGGTGGCGGCCGTGCTTCCTCCCTCCTTCACTCCCTTCCTGTAGATTGGTCTTGGTCAGTCACGCCTTAACACTCCTTCTGAAGGACTCCCGAGACTGTTATACGACGGCGACGAGGAAGATGAAGGTGGAGGTGGTGGTGGTGGTTGTGGTGGTGGCGGTGGCGGTGGCGGTGGTGGTGGTGGTTGGTAGCGGTGGAGGTATTGGTGGTGGTGGCGGTGCTGTGACGATGAGGGTGAAGTCTTTCTCACAAGTTTTTGCTGTTGGTGGAGGTGACGTGTGGCCGCGGCAAGATGGCGGCGTGGCGTGTGTGTGCGTGCTGATAAATGGTGTGAGTGTGTGTACGTAAGGCTGATGTTGACAGGGTCTGCTGCTCCCACTGCTGCCGCCGCCCGTCCTTCCCTCCCCCGGCCCGCCTCAGGTGCGGGTGGGGGGCAGTCCTCTCCCGGTGGCCAGGTGCAGGGCGGCGGCGGCGTCAGGAGTCTTCTGCTGCTGCTCGTGACTTTCGTTAGCGATGATAACCTTAACCAAAGTCAGACTTGGACGGGCGGCAGCGGCGAAGGAGGCGACGGTAACTAGTCAGTGGACGTGACTAATACCAGCTTTAACCAGTGTTTGTGTATGTGTGTGTGTGTGTGTGTGTGTGTGTGTGTGTGTGTGTGTGTGTGTGTGTGCGTCCTGGTACCCTCGCACCGTGACGGGTCTCAGTCCCGTGGGAGATGGTGTGGTATGGGCGGGGTGCCGCGCCCAGCAGGAGCGGCGCTCAATCGTGGGCGGCCGCAGACAGGCAGCCGACACCTCTCACCCCGCTTGTATGTCCCCGCGACGCAAGTGTGGGCTGAGGGGCGGCGAGACCTGCCGCCCGGGACTCACCTTCCCGCCCACGCCCACTGGTTCATTGGTTGACCGCCCACCACCGCAGCCCACCAGCCCCCCTCCCCTCGCTACCACGCCGAGCACAAACTGTGTACATACCGCGTTAACTTGTTGATTAACTGTGTAGTGAAATAGGTAACTTATTGTATTTTTAGGGCCACATCTAAATACGAAGTGTATATACGAGTTGTTTTATTAATCTTGTACAAATGGAACACAAAAAAAGAATCCTAGTAAAGTCGTGCTATCTTTGATTTTGGTCTTTATTTTCTTGTTCTCCTGAGTTGTGCTGTGCTGTGCTGTGCTGTGCTGTGCTGTGCTGTGCTGTGCTGGAACTGGTGTGTGTGTGTGTGTGTGTGATTTTTTTTTCTGGGTGTTTTATTAACATCATTATCAGTTTTTTTGTATTATTAAACTTGTACCTCTAGTGGGTAATTGTAGTCCGTGTTTGAGTGTACCTTTCAGAACACACACACACACACACACACACACACACACACACACACACACACACACACACACACACACACACACACCAGCATGCCATGTATGTATACCTTAGCACGTGTGGTGAATGTGTGTGTGTGTGTGTGTGTGTGTGTGTGTGTGTGATAAATTCTTGTTTGCTGCATACGTACTAAGTTTAATAGAGGCCGCACGATACCCTTTGTGTGTGTGCGCGCGTGAGAGAGAGAGAGAGAGAGAGAGAGAGAGATCAGTTCATGGCTAAAACATAATGGCGCATCCTTAGAAGTTAACCGGAAGTTTTTTGGGGTGTAACAAAAAGAATATATTTTTCGAAACATTTTATTAATTTTTTTAAATTTCCAAACAGTTACAAACAATGATGATAATAAAAGAGTTACAAATGACGAAAAACACAAAGAAATAATAGTAGTAGTAGTAGTAGTTATAGTAGTAGTAGTAGTAGCACTAGTAGTAGTAGTAGCAGTGGTAGAGAGCCCAAAAACCACGTACATCTCTCTCTCTCTCTCTCTCTCTCTCTCTCTCTCTCTCTCTCTCTCTCTCTCTCTCTCTCTCTCTCTCTCTCTCTCTCTCTCCATTTGTTCAATCCTTCCTTCCTCCTTTCATTCACTCATTCCTTTATTGCCTTCCTCTGCCTCGTCTTAATGCACTTCATTCAGTCATCTGCCACACCCTCCTTGTTAGTATTTCCTCCTTACTTGCCTTTTTTTTTTTTCTCACTTCAGTCCCTCGGTTTCTCATTACTAAAGTTGTTCATCATCTTCCTCCTTTTCCTTCGTTTTATTTCATTATCTTCTAATTAACAAAACTATTCTCCCATCACCATTTTTTTTTTTTTATTTAAGATAGTAGTTGATGGTACAAATTGCCTTTATCTTCCTGTACTTCCCTCAATGCGTCTTTAATTTTATAACCAAATTTTTATTCATTCACTATTTTATTCTCTACTTCTGTCTTTCGTTTTCCTTCATCTTCCCTTCTTTTCTCTATTTTCTCTTATCTTTTTGCCTCGTGTTCCTCTATCTATTCTCCATTATTTTTTTTGTACATTTTCCTTCCCTTTTCCTCTTTTCTCTTTGTTATTCTTATTTTCTTTCTCTATCTTCTCTTCACTACCTTCCTTTCTTGGTTCCTGTTTTTGTATATTTAGTTCTACTACTTTCTCGCTCAGATCTTACCTTTCCTCTTTGCGTACCTCTCGTGAAATAACTCAATATAGCTTTTTTTTTGGCTCCTCTAAACCTTTTCTTCTTATCTTTCTTATCATTTTTGTCCTTTTGCATCATTCTTTATTTTTATGTCAGTCGATTAACATTTTCATCTCTCAATCATCAGTTCCTTTCTCATCTTCACTCGGATTTTCAATTATATTTTCTACCACTCCACCCTTCCATTAAGACAAGAGTTATATACTCTCAAAGTCTTCAGTGATGTCCTCTTGTGTTTTTGTGCCTACTTCCTCTCGTCAAATATTGTGGCTTGGGACACTTTACAAATACATGATTCTATTCTACACCAAATCTCGAGTTTCCTTCATAGTAGCTCTATTCTATACCAATTTCGAAGCTTCAGTCACAGTTAAGTCCTTCCTCTGCTATTTTCAAAGTTTTATACTCTCCAGCTTTATTTCGTACCAGTTTGGACGTTTCACTCACAGCTTAATTCTACCCCCTTATCGGTTTCGAAGTTTCATTCACCTCAGCTTGATCCTTTCTATACCAGTTTTAAAAGTTTTATTTTCACAAACTCCCTCCTGCGACAGTTTCAAGGATTCATTCACAGCAACCATTTTCGAAGCTTCAAACACATTGCTTCATTCCTGATATCATCATTCTTTCTCATTGCGATCATCCTTCAAATCATCTTTATCTTAAAAAATGCATCTGATTTAACAACTTTCCTATCTTCTCATAGTCTTATCTAATTATCTTTTTGACATTACTTCCTCTCATCGCAATCTCTGTAAGCTTAACTAAATCCTTCAGACACCGCTGCTCTAAATTCTGAGATATTTCCGGAAGCTTTTTGAATCCTGAAACGCCATACCAATCTGAACCTTGAAGCTATTGACTCTAAATCTTGAAACATTAAACTACACACGGAACTAAGGCCTGTGTTAAACACTATGCCTATCGATTCTGAAACGTCTCTATACACTTGAACCTTTGAAGTCTGAAACACTATACGACTCTAAATCCTGAACCCCGAACTAAATTGTGAATCTCTAAACTTCATAAAGAACTCAGGTCCATAAAAAAAAAAAAAACTATAACGGTAAACTATGAAACATCTATAGACACTTGAAACTTAAGAATATTAGAAGCCCTAATTTGGTTTAAATTCAAAATTATTCACCTCTAAACTACTTATTGGCACGTATTCCTGAACACAGACATTTCATCTGAACCACTTTTAATAGGTTTAGCTAAAATTGAAGGGCATTTTCATGATTCCAGTGATGGCTTAAGATGAACTCCGTCTAACTGCTATATCCTTTGCTCTCAGGAAAAGAGTGTCGTCTAAGGTTAGATAGTAATTCTGATGCACAACAGAAAGAATGGTAATAGTGAAATTTAGCTTCCGGTCTGCAGTTCCAGATTTGCCAACCCCATCCCCCCCGAGATTGTCGAGTTCAACGAAATATGTCACAGTCATTGCTAGTCAGAGGGCCAGTGGGGAGAAGACACCCATGAGAACCTGAATAACCAACCATCCCTGTGGCCTTGAAAATAGTCGTGATGAGAGAACAAAATATTTAAGAACAGGCGTAAGTCACAACACACTATGCAAGTTT
>NC_059275.1:3276874-3334374 GCF_017591435.1 Portunus trituberculatus
GCGTGTGATGGTCCTAATACGATGATTCCTGGAGTTTTAATGTAAGGTGTTCTGATAATTTAGTACCTGTTGATACTATGTTGATATGCGTGTTAGGTTACTGTGAGACGTGTGCTTGCCTCTTTGCCTTCCACTGCGCTGCTACAGAATTATTTAGTGCTTTGTGCGTCTGTCTAAGTCAAGAATGTGTTTTTTTTTATCTTATTTTTCTTATACATAAAAATCAGTATCAGGTTTCTTTTTTTTTTTATTAACTGTTTTATTTTATTTTTTTTCTGTTATGGAGAAATTTAAAGTGTGATTTTGTAGGTGGAAATTGATAACAGTTCTAATTTTCTTTAACCCTGAAACTAAATCTGCGTTTTTAGATTATTATCTTTTTTTTTTATTGCTTCATTGAAATTATTTTGTCATTTGTTATTCTGGATTTATATTTGATTGTATTTTTATATATTCTCATCATTAAAACTGAATGCACGTAATTTTTTTCTTGTTATATATATATACATTTTTTGTATATAGAAATTGGCGTTTTTCTTTTAGTTTTTCGTTTCGTTTTTTATGCATAATTTCCAGGATTGTCAAAATTTGGAATATGCGTCATAATCCTTCAGTTTTTCCGTACAAAATAAAAGCTTTTTTTTTTATTGTTTGGTGCTTTCTGTTTGTCATTGTGTTCTATTTGTTGTTGTTTTTTTTTTAATGAAGGTAATTACAAATGTCACACCTGCGGTCACAGTTGTTCACCTGGCAGAATGGAAGGTGTTAATCAGGATAGCTAAACAAGACTAACTTAACCTGAGTCTGAACCAAAGGCGCTGAATGATGTAGTTAAAATTCTGAGCGAGTGAAGGTTGTTAATTGTGGTGGCTTTAATTACCACACCTGCGTCAGAGTTTAGGTGTTAATTAGCATTATTCAATTCTCCATCTGTGTTTGAATTAAAAAAAAAAGGAAATTGAGTCTGATTATTACTCCAAGTCAAAATTAAAGTGATAATTGGTTTAATCACTATTCTTGCAACTGATGAATTGGGAAAAGTGGTAATTTTATTCTGCCTTATGATTCGGAGGAAAAGTAATATAGTATAGTATAGTACTTGACAATTCCTTAAAACAAACGAGATCTGCTAATTTATTTGATCTGTTAACAAAAAAGATGAGTCGTTTCTTCATTTTCTACGTGCTGTTTTAGGTGCTAATTAAAAAGATCGAGTATTTTTCTACATGCTAGTTAGAAAAAATTGTCTGCTGATTAAGTAACCTCCAACATCTTGCTACCTACCAATTAAAGAGATTCTAGTGATGATCTACCTGGTGATTGGAAACATATTTTTTGGTCCGCTAATAAAGAAAAGTATCAATGGCTTCCTACCTGCTAATTTGAAAAGTGCAATATTTTCCAGGCCAACTAAAAATGATACTTTTCCACGTGTTTAATTGAAAAAAGTGTTATTATTTCTGTCTGGTAATGTGAAAAGTACAAACATTTTCTACCTGCTAATTCGAAAAGTGCTAATCTTTTTTTTTTCACCTGCTAATTAGTTTATTTTTTATATCTGCTAATTTGAGTTTTTTTTACCTGCTAATAAAAAGTTGGAGTACATTTTTGCTTGCTAAATTTATAAGCTAATTTTACTCTGCCGCAAATTCGAAAAAAGAAAAATCTTATTCACGCATAAAAAAAGAAAAGAAAACAGCATTACTCAACCAGCTAAATCGAGGAACAGACAGACCGTATTAGTTTCCTGTGGCTGTCAATTAGAAAAAAAAGAGCCCAAGTATTTTTTACCTCAATAAAAATTCATGATAATTTCTTCTCTACGATTTGAAAGGAAAAACTCAAATATTTTCCTATCCACCAATTGAAAAAGACTCCTAATATTTTTCTACCAACGAATTAAAAAAGACCTACTAAATAAATGATAAAAAAAAAGGATGATGAATTCCCGCTTGCTAAATTCAGAAACTAGTATTTTCCTGCCAACAAATAAAAATAAAACTACTAAACTCTTGTACCTCTTAAATAAATAAAAAGAATAAAAAAATAACAAGCCGTAATATTTCTGCCTGCTAAATAGATAAAAAATACCACAAATACAACAATACCAGACCATGTAGCTGAGACAAAGAGAACATTAGTGAACATCTGTGAACAACTGATACTGGGAACAATTATTTCTCTTACCATAAAAAAAAAAAAAAAATCATTGTATTAAAATTCTTTCCTGTGTTGGTGAACGTGTCTCTTTCCCTCTGAACTGTTTGCTCTGTTCCTCTCTTGACGTCTTTTTGCTGTGCCCTCCCCAATTTTTTATTTTTTTTTTTTTAATGGGTGGAGGTGACTTGGAGCGGGGGTTGGCTGGGGGGGGGGAAGGGAAGTGACTGGAACACGTTAAGGGGGAAGGGGGGAGTGGAACTTCTTTTTATACTGGGGCGAGACATGATTTGTGGCCTCAGCTGACCTCAATGTATCTTTTTTTTCTTTCATTCTTTTTCTTCATTTTTATCGGTTTGTGAAGTTATTAATATTTTGGTTTTCCTTTTTTTTTATTTTTGATTTACGGAGGCGAGTAATGGATTATGAAATTAGGTGTTTAATATGCTTCTTTCTCCTTTATACCTTTTTTTCCCTTGTTATTTATTTATTTATTTGTTTGACTGTGATTTGTGAAGTTAGCTTGTTTTTTTATTGTTATTTTTTTCCACAAAAGCGAGTAATGGTTTGTGAAATTAAGACTTTAATTTGCTGTTATTTTTTCTTTTCTCGTGTTTCTTTTTTATAGTAATTTATGCAGTTCTTATTTTTCATTTATATATTTACTTAACAAAAGCGAATAATGGTTAGTGAAATTACCTTTCTTTAATTTCCGTTTCCCTTTTTTTTTTATATATATTCACCGAAGTAGTAAATTTTGAAGCTAATAATTAATTACCTATCTTTAATTACCGTTTCTTTTTTTTTTATATATTCACCGAAGCGAGTAGTGAATTTTTAAAGCTAATAATTTTTAACTCTCCTCTTGCATCTTCCCTCAATTTCTTATGTTCTTGTGTTCTCTTTGACTGCCACTTACTACACCTTAACCTGATTACCAACCAGTCTGACACCTTTACATGCCCTACAGCCACATCCAATCTCTGAACTGAGAGGAAATCGTAACATGCAATACTTTCCGTCACTAACTTGCCTGTAGATGCTTATAAAGACTTCACGCATTGCTTCTTGTATTATGTAAGACGGCAAACCTGGTCAAGGGCAACATGAGCGAAAAAAAACACAAAAAAAAAAACAAGGCTCACTAAGTTGCCAGTCCCCTTGCAGGTTGGAGAGAGTTAGCCAAAAAAAAGGGATAAATGTCTTGAAACCTCAATTTTTGTAGGGAAAGAATTTTTTTTTCGTATTTTTTTTTTTTTTTTTTGAGAAGACGAGTGACACTTTAATTTTAAGGACGCGTGATACGTTTTTTTTTAAATCTTAGGAAGCGAATGATACTTTTTTTTTTTACTTCAAGGAGGCGAGTGATACTTTTTTTTTATTTCAAGGAGGCGAGTGATACTTTTTTTAATTTCAAGGAGGCGAGTGATACTTTTTTCACTTTAAAAGATGCGAGCGATACGTTTTTTTTTTTTTTTATTTCAAGGAGGCGAGTGATACTTCCCAAAATTGTCCATCTTCACTATTGTTTTTGTTATTTTCTTGTCGTAAAGGCGAGTGATGTTTTTATTTTGCTGTTTTTTTTCTTAACTTTATTTATTTATTTTGGTGAATTACGAGTTTTATCTCCTTTGCTCTTTTTTTTTTTCTTTTCTTTCCTTTACTTTACGACAGCTGTGGATGTGACCAATTATTCTCTCTCTCTCTCTCTCTCTCCCCCCCTTTACGACAAAAGTGTATGTATCCAATTTTCTTTCTTTTCTTACTTTTTTTTTTTTAGCAAATTTGGAAGTCAACAATTTATTTCTTCCTTACTTTTTATTTTTTTCGTTCTATTTATTGTCTTAGGTGTGGACGTGAACATTATTTTTTTATTACTTCTCGTTCCATTTTCTTTTTTTTTCGCTCTCAAAAATATACAGTTGGTGTGAATTATTATGTATTCTGTATTATTATTTTCTTCTTATTACTATTTTTCTTGATTTTCTTTTGTTTTGGCAGGTGTGAATGCGAACTTTATTCATTGTTTTTTTTTTTCTGTCAGTTTCTTTTTCTCTATTATTATTATTATTATTATTGTTGTTGTTGTTGTTGTTTTGTTGTTATATACTCGTAATACAAATAAACTCACACACACACACACACACACACACACACACACACACACACACACACACGAACTAATGGTACGTACAAAAGAAAGAAAAAATATATTCCTTGGTTAAATTTCTTCTTCCATTCTTTCACTTCTTTCTTTTCTTGCTCATTCTCTCTCAATCTTTTCACTGGTTCTATTCCTTCCTTTCGTTTATTTTTTTTTTTTCATTTTTCCTCCTTTCCCTTCTCTTTCTCGTCCTTTTTCCTTTATTTTATACTTTCATTCTTTTCTGTTCATTCCTCCTCCTCTTATTTTTCTTTTTGCTTATCATCTTTTGTTCCTGTCTGTTCACGCATTTTCTCTATTCTTTCCTTCATTCTTTGGATAATTCTCTTCTCATTCCCTCATTCACGCCTCCCTCTCCTCCCTGACACACACACACACACACACACACACACACACACACACACACACACACACACACACACACACACACACCCCTCTCACAAACTATTCATACCTTATATTTACCACGTTTCTCCTCTTCATCCCTCCTCATCACCCCTTACCCCAACCCTTCCCCTCCCCCATCACCATCACCCCCACCCAACCCTCACCAAACCTCACTACATTGCGTTCAAAGCCCTTCCTAGCACCTCCTCTCTCCCTGTCCTCCCTCACCCCATCCCTCCCTCACCTCTTCCTCACCTCTTCACCCCACATAGAGCCGAGAGAACCTTTGCAAGTGAAGGAAAATGAGGGAAGCGTGGTGAGGGTGGGCAGGGGGGTGGTGGAGGTGGTAGTGGCCATATTAGGGAAGGCAGTGAGGGAGAGAGGGAGGGAGAGAATAATACTGATACAAAAAGATTACAAAATAGGAAAGGCAACGCAGCTCGGCCAATAGATGAATGGATTTTGGTGGTAAATCAATAAGTGGAGGGAATGTTGAGTTTGGATGTGTGTTTGTGTGTGTGTTTGTGTTGTCCGTGTGTCTGAGTGTTCGTTTTTTTTTTTTTTTTTTAATAGATGTTGGTAATTCAATATGTTGTTTGAGTTTGGATGTTTTTGTTTTGTGTTGTCCGTTTGTCTCTCCGTGTTTTTTTTAATGAATGTTGGTGGTAATTCAATATGTTGCGGGAATGTTGAGTTTGGATGTGTGTTTGTGTTTGTGTTGTCCGTTTGTCTCTTCGTGTTTTTTTTTTTAATGAATGTTGGTGGTAAAATCAGTAAATGGAGGGAATGTTGAGTTTGGATGTGTTTGTGTTGTCTTGTCCGTTTGTCTCAGTGTTCTTGTTTTTTTCTCCTTTTTCTTTTTTTTTTTCAATGAATGTTGGTGGTAAAATAAATATGTGGCGAGAATGTTGAATTTGGATTTGTTTGTGTTGTGTGTTTGAGTTGAGTCTTATCCGTTTGTCTTGGCGTTCTTTTTTTTTTTTTTTTTTTAATGAATGTTGCTGGTAAGATCAATAAATGGCAGGAATGTTGAGTTTGGATGTGTGTGTTTGTGTTTGTTTGCGTTTGCAGTGTTTGTCTTGATTCTTGTCCGTTTGTCTAAGTGTTTTTGTTTCATTTTTTTTTTTTTTTGTCTATTTGATTAATTTTCATAACAATTTCTTCTCTTATCAATATTAGCTTTTTTATATATATATTTTATCTTTCGTCAAAAATTAAGCGGACTTATATTTTTTCCAGTTTTTTTTGTTTTCGTTATATTTTCTTGCAAAAGTTGAAAATATTTTTTTTCTCTTTTCTCGTATTTATTGTTAAATTTTCCCTTTTCTCAAAAGTTTCCGTATGTTCTTTTTTTATATATTTTTTTCTCTTAGTTTTCGTTATATTTTGTCTTTTATCAAAATTGAGCGGATTCTCTCTCTCTCTCTCTCTCTCTCTCTCTCTCTCTCTCTCTCTCTCTCTCTCTCTCTCTCTCTCTCTCTCTCTCTCTCTCTCTCGTTTTTTATGTATTTTGTGTACTTGTCAAAATTTAGCGGCAAAAAATCAGTAATAGGGATTGTAATGGTAACTGTAGTGCAAACGAATAACGTAAACTACAACATTGAAGAAACAGTAATAGTAATAATGTCAGTAATAATAATAATAATGATAATAATAGTAATAGCAATGGTAATAATAGTAATAGTAATGATAACATGAACAGTAACACTAAACTGAACACTACACACACGACTACAACAAACATTTCCACAACACCCATAGTTAATAACACACAAACCATGAAAATAACAAAACAAAGCACCAATAACACCACCAACAACACCACAAACCTAAACAATAACAAAAACACCAAACACCAAAAAAAAAAAAAAAAAAAAACTGGATATAAACACACACACACACACACACACACACACACACAAAACACCTAACCAAACATTACATAAACAATAATATCAAATTAATAGCAAGATGGTGATGAAATGGTGATGATATGATGGTGACGGAAGGCGGGGTGACAGGCGCGGTAGTAGTGGTGGTGGTGGTGGTGGTGGTGCGCGGCGTGGTGGTAGTGACTGGAGCGCCTCAAAACCGCGGCCACAACCTGGAAGAGGAAAAAGAAAACGTGGCGTCAGTTGAATACACTAAAGAAGGAAACGAACAGAAAACGAAGTGAGGGGGTGGGAAGATTTACCAGCGAGAGAGAGAGAGAGAGAGAGAGAGAGAGAAACTGGATGGATGAAAATAGAAGGAAGGTAAAAGTTGAGGAAAAGAGAGATACAAAGAAGAGAGACAAACGAAGAGAGAGAGAGAGAGAGAGAGAGAGAGAGAGAGAGAGAGAGAGAGAGAGAGAGAGAGGAGGAGAGGAGAGAGGTGGGAAGGAAGGAAGGAAGGAAGGACGAGAGAGAGAGAGAGAGAGAGAGAGAGAGAGAGAGAGAGAGAGAGAGACACTATGTTAGCCTTGCACTCTTAAGGTGGGGAGAACGTGGCGGGCCGAGGGGGGGAAGAAAAAGGTATATTGGTTGAGCACTTCACTGTGTTAGGAGGGGCATTGTTGCTGGCAGAGGGTGTGGGGGAGGAGGGGGGAAGATACAGGTGGTTCATGGGGGGAAAGGTGGAGGAGGAGGGGAGATGAAGACACTGGAAGGATGCTAGCGTTGGAGGTGGAGTAGTTAGGGGGAGAAGAGTGGGCGCAGGAGGAGGAGGAGGAGGAGGAGGAGGAGGAGGAGGAGGGAGGAGGAGGAGGAGGAGGAGGAGGAAGGGGTTTTTGAAGTGGAGGGGGTGGAGGAGAGTGAGGTGGACTGAGCCTGTAAGGTGTGTGGAGAGAGAGAGAGAGAGAGAGAGAGAGAGAGAGAGAGAGAGAGAGAGATGAGGTGTGGATCAGTGTCAGAGAAGAGGGAGAGAGAAAGAGAGAGAGAATGAGGGACACGCAAGAAGTAAGAAGAGGAGGAGGAGGAGAAGGAGGAGAGAGAGAACAAGGAGGAGGGAGAGGGAGAAGGAGGAGGAGGAGGAGGAGGAGGAGGGAGGGAAGGAGAAAGGAAACGCAGAGATGAAGTAACGTCAAATATTTGCGAAGAATTACAAATATGAAGAAGAAAAACATGATAACCACATTCCCGCCAGCTTTCATTACGGGAACACCAACACACGACCATCTTACAACGCTGAATTCACTCCCAATAATTGTTCTTCTCTTACCTTTGAATGGAAGAAAGACTGACACGTAGAAAGTAAATGTTTGATATGAAAAAGTCTCTCTCTCTCTCTCTCTCTCTCTCTCTCTCTCTCTCTCTCTCTCTCTCTCTCTCTCTCTCTCTCTCTCTCTCTCTCTCTCTCTCTCTCTCTCTCTCTCTCTCTCTCTCGTGTGTGTGTATGTATATCAGTTACCTGTCTCGCTTACCTGACTAATGGCACCTGGCTGGCATTACCTGGGTGGCATGTTACCTGTCCGATGTGCTATCAGGCCCCTGAGTCACCTGTGTACCTCTTAAGTGTTACCTGGCCTCTTATATTACGTGGCTGTGTTACCTGTGTTGTTATGTTGTTACCTACATCTCGTTACCTCGTCATTATTACCGGGGTTACTCTGTGTCACCTGGTTTATAATTGTTACCTCGTCTTCGTTACCTGGTTTTTATTATTTGTTACCTGGTGTACGTGTCTCCGCGTTACCTATTTAATTCTTCCCTTAATTAGTTAGTTACCTGACTGTGCTAACCTGTCTCGCCGTACCTGGTTCTTGAGGGACTCGGTACGTAACTGTCATGCTTCTCACCTAATCAGCAACATTACCTCGTCCTTACATCTTCATTAGTCACCTGTCTTGTCTCCCTTTACCAAATGACCTAGCCTTAATCAGTATTACCCAGCTATCAGCATTACCTCATTTAATTCAACGTACCTACCTTGTTCACCTGACTTACTAATTGACATGTTACCAGGCATTATAGTCTTACCTGGCCCCTAGTCTTACCTGCCTCTTGTATTACTTGTGTGGAGTTAGCTCACGTGTTACCTGTGATAGTGTTACCTGACCCACCGCTCGCACTGCCTTATAAGGAGCCCCCCTGCCTACCTGTCCGGGCCGGGTTAGGGCAGTCTCGGGGCAGGTTAGGGCAGGCTATGTTAGGTATTTTAAGCAGCACTTTAGAGGGATTCATGGAGAACACGTAGCAAAGAGGCTGAGGAGGTGAGGTGAGAGAAGAGTCCACCATCTCTTGTCTATCTCTTCCTCCTCTTCACTTCTCTTAACACATTCACCGCTTTCATTGTTATTTATCTATTTTTATCGCTTACTTGTCCCATTACTTCATCTCTTTTAAATTTGTGTTCTTTTTTTTTCTCGCTCATTATTCTCATTACTTTATCTCTCTTCTCTCATACCTCCCTTTATTCTCCTCCATCCTGTACATCTTTATATATATATCTCTCCTCTTTCTCTTTTTTGTTCTCTTATTTCTTTTATTACTTCATCTCTCTCTCCTTTAACTCTCCTCTTTCTCCATCCTACTTTTCTTTTTCTCCTTCTCTCTGTTTCTATCTTTATCTTTTATGCGTCTCATTACTTCACCTTCCTCCTTCACCTCTCCTTCTCTTTCTTCTAAATCTCCTTCCAATTATTCTTACTCCTACGCTTCATTTTTTTCAATATCTCTCTTTACACCTACTCATTACCTGACCTCCCTCCTTCAGCTAGAGCCCAAAGCCTCCTCCTCCTCCTCCTCCTCCAGAAAATCCTTGGCTCCTGAGGGAGGTGTGGGCGGCAGTAGGAAGTGGGCCACCCCCGAACTTTTTTCTGCGTCAGTGTGTGTGTGTGTGTGTGTGTGTGTGTGTGTGTGTGTGGCTGGTACACCTTGACATACCCAGCCAAACCACACCGTTGTTGCCGCCACGCCCACGCCCTTGCCCCTCACCTCACCTCACCTCACCTCACCACACCTCACCACACCACACCCTCAACTCACTCACCCACGCCTTCAGTATACGTACACACCCTTAACTCACACTCTTACTCACTCACACTCACCCACATACCCACCACGCCCACCACGCACCCATATTGTCACAAAGCACGCCCACGCTCACAGCCACGCCCACCACGACACGACACACGACGCTAGAGGTTAAGTCAATCAGGAAACGTAATCAGTTCGTGAGAGAGAGAGAGAGAGAGAGAGAGAGAGAGAGAGAGAGAGAGAGAGAGAGAGAGAGAGATTAGGACACGAGAACAAATCATAGAAGGTGAAGTTACGGAAACGAGAGAGAGAGAGAGAGAGAGAGAGAGAGAGAGAGAGAGAGAGAGATAACCCTGAATTGCCTATTGCGGACCATGTTTGGCTGGTGCGTAACTGTTTAACATCATGGTCATATATGGTCCCTGCCTCCTCCTCCTCCTCCTCCTCCTCCTCCTCCTCCTCCTCCTCCTCCTCCTCCTCGTAGTCGTCCTGTCATCTCACCATCATTCCTCCCACGTCTTCCTGCTTCTTCCCCTTCAGAGAGAGAGAGAGAGAGAGAGAGAGAGAGAGAGAGAGAGAGAGGTTCAAGAGGGGGTTCAAGGGCATCAATGAGTGGCACCATAAAAGGAGTTGGGCCGCTACCTCCCCCTCCCTCCCTTCCCTCTCTCCTGCATGCTAACTCCCTCTGAGTCATCGCACTTCCCTCCCCCTCCCTCTCTCTCTCTCTCTCTCTCTCTCTCTCTCTCTCTCTCTCTTTCAGTCTTTTTTTTGTTTGGATCGTTTTATTTATAGATTGACATTTATTTTAGCCGATAAAATCTCTCTCTCTCTCTCTCTCTCTCTCTCTCTCTCTCTCTCTCTCTCTCTCTCTCTCTCTCTCTCTCTCTCTCTCTCTCTCTCTCTCTCTAAACGAATACAGGTACACATGTAGGTCGTTTCGTTCAGGTCTCTGTGTGTGTGTGTGTGTGTGTGTGTGTGTGTGTGTGTGTGTGTGTGTGTGTGACCTTTGTCTTTCGTACGCATAAGATAAACTTGTTGATTTAAGTGTTTTCTTTCTCTCTCTCTTATAAACGTAATCTATTTAACGTTCGTCTTTATGCTGTAGAAGAGGAGGGAGGAGTGCTTGTATCTACTGGAGGAGGAGGAGGAGGAGGAGGAGGAGGAGGAGGAGGAGGAGGAGGAGGAGGAGGAGGCGGCGGCGGCGACCTGACACTAGAATATTCCAGCATGTTTTGTTTCGCTTCGTTACTTTCACTACATATGACTTACTGAACATTTTCTTTCCTCTTGCTTGACTACTGAGGAGGAGGAGGAGGAGGAGGGGGGGGGGTGAAATATTAGTATCCTTATTGAGTGTGGGAAAATGTTCTCGCTCTGCTACTGAAGGAGACGAAGGAAAAGGATGTGGAGGAGGAGAAGGAGGAGAAATCGCAGGAGTGGAATATTCTTGGTATCCTCCTCCCACGGGCAGCCGCAGCAGGGGATCACCACCACCACCACCACCACCACCACCACCGCCACCGCCACAACCTCTCCCCGTGATAAAGGATGAGATGCTTGATTTTCTGCTAGTTAGTTCACCACCACCACCACCACCATCGCCGTCGCCGCCGCCCTTGTGAGTGGTGGTGGTGGTGGTGGTGCGGTGTGTGAAAACTTGGGCGTGGCTGAGGGCGCTGCGATGGTGTGCGGGCGTGGTGGTGTGCGTTGGTGTCTTGAGTAATGGGTGTTTGCGTTGTGTTGTGGGCGGGGGTGTCTGGAGAGGGGTGGTGGTGGTTAGTGGTGTTGTTGTGGTGTTGTGTTGCAATGTTGATGGACGGATGTGGTGGGAGTGACGTGCCGCGGGCCAGGGAGGGCTGAAGCAGTGTGGTGTGTGGTGGTGACGTACTTAATTTTTGGTTGTGCCGGTGTGGCGTGGTGGTGACGCGTATAATGTGGTGGGGTGTATTGGTGCGAAGATGACGCACCTGTGTGGTGGTGGTGGTGTTTTGTGGTGGCGCGCTCATGTGGTGAAAGTGAGGTGGCTTGTGTGGTAGATACTTATGATGTGGTGGAGGTGATGGACTCTGCGGCGGGGTGACGCGGCGTGGCGGGATTGACGCGGTGTGGCGGAGGTGACGGAAGTTGTGGAGGTGTGGTGGGGGTGACGCAGCGTGGTGGGGGTGGCTGCGGCGTGGTGAAAGGCGGCCTGGCCTTGCGGGAGTCGAGGCGGGCCTGAGTGTGTGTGTGGTGGGCGAGTGTGTGTACACGACCCTGGTTGCCCTGTCTTTGCCGCGCCCGCCCCGCCCTGCCCCGCCCGCCGCCCTCCACCCACACCTGGCGTGTTCATCCGCCTGAGGTGGAGGCGCCGGGCAGTGGGTGCATGGCGGTGTCCTCGCCTACCCAGCCAGTGGCCTTTCTCCCATTTTTTTGTTGGGTTCTGTCTCCTGCCTGCTGCTGCCGCTGCCCCTGGCGGCTTCCTGCTGGCTGCCGCCCGGCTGGCCCGGCTGGCGTGGCAGAGCAGGCAGGGGTGGCAGGGGTGGCTCCTGGGCCGCGGTGAGTGGCGGTGGTGCTCGCCTTTCTCTGGAGGTGTTTTGTTGTTCTTGACGGCGTCGTTTCTCCTCCAGACGCGCCACTCTCCCCCGTGGCTCCCGGCGGCCCGCTGTGCTGGTGCCCGCACGGCGCCTCGCACAATTACCAGGCGCGTTTTTGTGGTGTGAGCGAGATGAGCGGCGCTGCCTTCCTGCAGGAGGCAGTGTTCCATGGCCCCCCTGCGTGCCGCCCCCAGAGCCTCGCTGCCTACTGATAGCCATGCAGGGGCCTCATTTAGGGGTTCACCTTGCCGCTTACCAAGGGATTAGAGCGGTAATGGTGACAGGGACGCGCCAGTGACGCCATAACGTAACAGGTGAGCCGAGGAAAGCCAGCGAGGAGCAGCAGCCGCCGTGTTGCCAGTGGGTCCCGCGCACCCTGCCCGCCTCCACCACCCCGCCCTCCCTCCCTCCCACCCTCTTTTCCTCGTACCTTTTACCACCTGCACCTGTCCCTTCTCCCTGCATTATCTCCACTTCCTCGCTGCCCCGCCTTGCCCTCTCTGTTCCACCTGTGAGATGTGGAGGTGAGAAAGGTAGCCCAGGGCGTCCATGGGCCTCACGCCTCGCCGTGGGCTGGAGAGCCGCTGGTCGTGGTGAGCGAAGGGGTGAGGCGTGAGCGAAGAGTGGCGGGCCTTTGTGTCTGGCGCATTGTGCTCGACACCCACGACAACACGCGTTATTTGCCTTGTGTTTCGGCGTAACGGAGCAACGACAACGCAACCCACCATCAGGCGCCCAACGCGGCCCTCCCCCCACTGCCCCCGCCCCCGCCACGTGGCCTCGCGGCTCGGCGCCTGTGATCAGGGCGAGGGAGGCAGCATGACGGACTGTGCAGTCGTGACAGCTTCATGATCTCGTCATCTCGCCCTTGCCCTCCCCGCCACGCCACCTTGCTCCGCGCGCCAGTGTGGTCTGTCAGATGGGTACTACGTATAGCACCACACACACACACACACACACACACACACACACACACACACACACACACACACACACACACCCCGTGACCTCATTCAGCACCTAGCACACAACTCAACCTCTGTGCCCTCCTCCTGCTCCATCACCTGGCTCCACCCTCTGCCCTGAGTCCACTGAGCACCACGGCGTCCTCAGCACCCTGGCGTCAGGAGACAAGCTCCACTCGTGGCGTGATCCCAGACACTAGAGTGGATCCAGTTGCCACCTTGCCTCACCCTCCTCATTATCCTAGCGGTGGTGACTGCCTTGGCCTCAAACCACACCAGCCACGCCACTCCTCTGCTCATTCACCACAATGTTCCCACTCACCACCTCAGCCCACTTCACCTCTCCACTGTGTCTTCACCTCACCCAGTACCGTGGGCCATAATCCATCCTCACCTAGTCTTATCCACTTGGCCCACTCATTACTTTGGCCCCACTCAATGCACTCTTCCCACAAGTCCCTCTCACCCTTACATGCCTGGACTTCACTGCTATTCCCCGCTCAGTCTACCATCACACTTCACACCCCCGGCCACTCCCACAGCCCGTCTGTTCCATCAACCCACTCATTATTTCAGGCCCCTCTCTGATTGTTGTGCTAATCGAGTCTTAATCTCCACTCTTCACCCTTTCTTCACCCTCTCACTCTCCTTCACATTTGCCTCCCTAACATCTCCATCTCACCACTCTCATTACTGTCACCCCACTCATCACTCGGGCCTCACTAATTACTGTGGTTCCTCTCGGCATCTGTTTCACTAATTACTGTTCCCGCAGCATTTTGGCTTCTCTAATTACTGTGGTCACGCTCAACACTTCTGCCGCGATAATTTCTGAGTCCATTTAAACCAAGGCAGCGCCACGATCTGTACTGTTCTTCCCCGCAGACTAGGTGGACTTGTGCATGGCTGTTGTTCTTCATTCCTCACTCATATTCCAGACCAACATAACACAGAATTGTCCTGCACTGAATGAAAGTTGTGATATCGAAGTATGCTTTTGGAATGTGACGTTTCGCTGCCTTGAAAGTAGTGAAGGTAGTCCACGTGTGAGTGAGTGTTCATTCCTTACGGTATTGGAGAGCGAAAAGCAGTTCTCGTATGTTCCTCTCCACTACGTAATCATGGTGTTGCATTTTCCCTTATCAAATTTGTGGTATTCAGGGATGGTTTTGCAATGTAACGCTTAGTCAAGATGAAAAATGCTCGTTGAATTTTAGACAAAGCTGAATAATGGAATATATCTGGAGTAAGTTCACAAACACGATAACAGGAGATGAAAAATGTTATGATACACTTTTCGTCACTAGATCGCATTCAGCACGTAATGAACACCTTGATGGAATGCTGAGTGGCGATTTAAGGGAACCGAATGTCTTGTACAGCTGATTGTCCATGTTGATCTTTGTCTTGTTATAACGCTGGACTGCGCTGGTCTCTCCTTAGTCTTAATAAAACGTTGTGGGGCGAGATCAAAGTGGAATGATAAAAAAGCATGATTGGTAACAAAAGAGTGATCAAACAGTTCAAATAGTTTCAGTGTGTATAGTTTCAGTTTCTTTGATAAATTCAGGTGTGATTACTGAAAGAAGACAGTAAGATAGCCGGGATAGTGTCACCAGCCGCTAGCCACATGGTGCAGAGGTGACCTGTGGCGATGGTGGCGCCGCTGTGGTGCTGCAACTCACCAGAAAAAAAAAAACCTCATCGTAAATCACCATTGTTTTATACGACTTTTTAACGTGCACTTGTCTGGTGTATGGCACAGGAGAGTGATGCAGTGTTTGAAATAATCGGTTTGCTGTAAATTTCTCTTAGATTAAAAGTTTAAATTTGTTAAGAATCTTTAATGCATTGTACCAGTGTGAGGCGCGTAGCAGTGATGATCCTTTGACTAAAATTAATCTGATCGCTTCACTAGTAATACGATCCTTTGAACCTTATTGAACTTTAAACGTTTGATATTTTTCTTGATGCTAAAACAGTATAGAAGCCAAAATGGTACACGGATGACTCAGTATGGTTAATAAACGGATGCCACACAGGTTCACAATATCCCCTGTCCCACTCAGCACCACTCACCACACCAGCCTACTCACCCATGGCCGCACTCACAACTCCACCATCACCATTCACAGTCCTCATCCCATCAACCTCACTGACCGTTTTAGCTCCAGTCATTGCTATCTTGTCCCCACTCACCACCTTGTCCCTGTCTTCTATCACTATTTGGTCCCACTCATAGCTAACTTATCCTCGCTTGATCCCTCTTGTTTCCTGTCTCCATTCTATTACCATCAGTGTCTCCTGTTCTATCAATCTCACTATTTGGTCCCACTCATAGCTAACTTGTCCTCGCTTGACCCCTCTTGTTTCCTGTCTCCATTCTATCTTTTGTACCAATTTCTGACCTCCCATGTTTAACCCCTTCAGTACCATGACGCTTTTCCATATTCATTCTGGTGACTATTTGGTGATTTTAGAGAGCTCCAGAAACTCATGTGGGTGATTAAGATACTGATAAAAAATAGCCATTAATATTCTGACCTTCATACACCCTTCTTAATGTAAAAAATGTAAAAAATGTGTCCCGGTAGTGAAGGGGTTAATGTTGTGGGTCCATACAATACACCCCACTCTTATCCACTCTGTACCCTTAACCCATTTACGTGCCCATTGCCTTGATTCCACTCTGCGCTTTAGTATTTCAGTAGATCCATTTCTCTCGCCAGTCATTCCCTCGCTCTTGTTTTTTCTCTTTTTTTTCGCTCAATTTTCACTCATGGCCTCCCAATCAAGACTGTGATGGTTTATTGGTTTTGTCACACCCAAAACTTTCGTCTACGTACTCTCTCTCTCTCTCTCTCTCTCTCTCTCTCTCTCTCTCTCTCTCTCTCTCTCTCTCTCTCTCTCTCTCTCTCTCTCTCTCTCATCAAGTACCCTACTCAAGATGTTATCCGTGATCCCACTCCTTGTCTCCTTGTCTCTCCTATTGTCCAGACCCCACTCAGACTCCTCACCCCACTCCCCTCCCTCACCCCCCACTCATCATTCCTGTCTCTCCCACTCAGACTCCTCACCCCACTCCCCTCCTTCACCCCCCACTCAGCACTCCTGTCTCACCCACTCTGACTCCAGCACCTTAACTTCTTTTCCTCCACTCATAAGCATTCTAGGATCCACTCAGCACTTTTTATCCCAGTCATTACTTTCAATATCCTAACCCCACTCGTAGTTTGTAGCCACAGCCAGCTCATTTGACATCCCCACTCAGCGTTTGACTCACCACCACAGCCCACTCAGCACTGCAGCTCAGTAACCCAATTTTCCCACTCAGCACCTTCCCCCACTCATGCTTCCCTCTTCTCTCAGCACCGTTGCTATTTTGTTTATCTCATTTAATTTAATTTCTAACTCGGCTGCCCATGTCTCGTTCACCACTCCCACTCAGCACTATTACCCCACTCAATATTCAGCACCGTTACAACAGGAACTTCACTTCACCTGCCATCTCTTCCCCACTCACCTATTCTTTATTTTATTTCCCTTTACCTTTTTCCCCACTCATCAATAGCCCACTCCTGTTTCTCCTTTTCTCCCACTCAGCACCATTCTCTCAGTCACTGCCTGCCCATTGTAACATTCAGCACTTTAGCCTTCACTGAATGAATACCTTCCGCCTAGCACTGTCACCCCCCACACCTCCACTCAGTACCCCCATCCCTTCGTTAGCAGATTCAGTGTTACCTATCCCTCCCTCTTTTTCACCCCACTCAGCACTCAGCCTTCGTCAGCAGATACTATTACTCCCACTCAATACAAGCCTACTCCTAAACTTTCCACTATTACCCAACTCAGCACCTCTCACTCAGCACTCAGCCCTTCGTCAGCAGATCACTCAGCACCACCTTAGACACTGCCTATCTCATATCACCATCAGGATATCTGGCGTCACTCAGCCATTAGCCCCGTCACCCCACTTAGCACCCGCCCATCGGTACCCCTTCGTCAGCAGTGCGGCCTCAGTTCGTACCAAGAAAGGGCGTTCCCTCCTCCCCGCCTGCAGGAAGGGAGCAGAGGCAACAGAAACCCTACAAGCCACTAAGCTCTCGTTGTCTGACCTTGGCGTGGACGCGGAAACACACCACGCCTGCCAGTCTTTGTTATTGGATTAGGGGGCGTCGGGGGGACGGTGGGGGCGTGTGGGGAGAGCCAGGTAGAAGAGGGGCTTGGGGGACAACCAGGCTGGAGCGAGGAGGGGACGTGGAGAAGGGTAGGGACAGGGCGGAGAGGGAGTGTCGCAATGACGAGGGGAGAGGTGGGGGGATATGTAAGGGGGGTTAGTGGGGTTTATTGGGGCGCAACTCCCCCCACATGCTCCCCCAGTTCCATGTCTCCCTCTCCCCCCCTCTACCCTGCATAATAATCACCCGCACGCTTTGATACAGCTCCAGCGATCTCAGTTACAATCCCTCCGACGTGTTGCCGTGTTACCGATGCGCCACGTGTGATACGGTGATACGGAGAGAGGGCCGTAGCAAAGAGCCGCCTCTACATTTCGTCTGCTTTGAGCTCTCCTTTGGCTAAACCTCATGACAGCTAAGCCCTCACCACCAACAATTCGACACTTATTCCTCAAACCGATTCTCTCTCTCTCTCTCTCTCTCTCTCTCTCTCTCTCTCTCTCCAATATCCAAGCTGTTTTACGCAATCAGTATCTTTTTTTTTCCAATTTTCTAGCTATTTATTCAATCAGTATAGTTTTCTCCCTTCTCTCAAACTTCACCCTTTTTTTTTTTTTCAATATCCAACTCATTTTATCGTATCATTATCTTTCTTGTCTTCCTCTCAAGCACAAGTTTCCTATTAATATCCTGATCATTCCATCCTATCATTAATCCTCGTATCTTCTCTTCCTATCAAACTTTGCCCTCTTCTTTGTATTACCCTGTTTATGCCATCAATATCCTCCTTGTCTTATTCTACAAACTCCTAATTTTTCTTTCAATATCTTCATCTTTTTATTCCTGTTATTATCCTTATCTTATCCTTCCCTCAAGCATTCCTCTTTTTTTTTTTTTCTACAATGGTTTTATGCTGTCAATATCCTCTTTGTCTTATTCCTTCAAACTCCCAATTTTTATTTTATTATTTTCGCAATTTAATCCTGTTATTATCCTTCTTATTTTACTGTTCCCTCAAGCCTTTCCCTTTTTTCTTCAATGACTGTTTTATCTCATCAATATCCTCTGGTTTTTACTCTCTCTAACTCCTCTTTTTCTTATTAATATCCTGATTATTTTGTTTTTATCCCTGTTCTTATCCTATTTGTAGCTCCAAGTCCCCTCTCTTCCCAAAAGCTGTGACTTATTTATTTTCTTTCTTCCTCCTCCTCGTCTCCTTCCCTCACCCCTAAGTGTATCCTTTCCACCTCATATCTATTATCTTATATTTTTTCTCTCCTCCCTCTCTTCCTCCCTCATTATTACCTGCATCTCCTTCACCTTTTCCCTACTCAATTCTTCCTCTCCTTCTCCCTCTCATATCTACCCTGTTTCATCCTTTTTTTCCACCCCCCCTTCCCTCTGTTCCTTACCTTATCCTCCTCGCTTTTTTTTTTTTTTTTCAGCCCTTCCCATTCATTCCATTCTCACTTGAGGCTTCCTACATTAATTCCCCTTTCCCCTTCCCGGTCATTGCACTCAGTTACTCTCCTCCCCTTTTCCGTCACCCTCATATCTCCTCACTATACTTCTTTTTTTAATGTCCTGGCCTATAGCGCCTGTAGGTAACTTGAAGAGTATTGGAAGTGCTGTTAAGCTTCCACCCATTAGTGGCGCAGGCAATTTTATTTATAGTGGTACCCATATTAGGCCCCATATCACCACCCAAGCGCATCTTTGGTGGAACTACCTAGCACCTGGATATCGTAGTGACATGTAGGTGACTTTAAACCACTCGACAAATGGCAAAGTTTCAAGGCCGTACTTGGTGGGATTCCTACCTACACGTGGACGTTTGCCCGATCCCACGCTCACCACCTTATCCACTACTCCACCGCCTCCCTACAACTCATATGTCTTTGTTGCAGTAATCCTCCCTCCCCTCCCCTCCCCTCGCTTTCTTCTTCCTTTCACCGAAGTAAGACTCAAATTTACTCCTTCATTCCTCACTGAAACTTTCTCACCCCCCTCACTCCTACTTATATTTTTTTCCCCTCACCATCATCCATACTAATTATATCCCGTCATCTTTTCTTTCCTTCCCTTCTTTTTCTTCCATCCTTACCATCCAGAAACACACATACTCTCACTTTCTCTCTTTCGGTATTTCCCCTCGTTCCCCTTCTGTACAAGCCATGCTAAGCCCTTCCCTCTTTATCCTCTCTTCTTAAGCATATTTTTCTCTTCCTCTTCCCCTCATCCCCAACTTACTGATCTTCCTTTCCCCTCAAATCATCTTCTTTCCCCTCCCTTTCATCCACACGCAGTAATTCCCCTCACTCCCCCCCCATCTTCTTCACCCCAGTTCAAGCCATATCCTCCCCTCTATATTCTCCCCACTTACTCTCCCCTCTCTTATTACACGGTATCTCCCCTCCCCCAATCACTAAAGTTCTTCCCCTTCTCCTCCTTCCTCTCTCCCCTCCTTCGTAGCACCCCCTCCCCTCATTGATACGGTCCTTCCCTCTCCCCTTCACTTAGTAACTCCCCACCATTCCCCTCCTCTCTTGTCTTCTCCCCATTACATAGTTGCCCTCCCCTCCCTCTTTCTCCCCTCATTTACCCTCATACCCATTCACTCACGGTAACACCCCTCCCCCCATCATCACAGCAACATCACCCATTTTCTCCGCCCCCCTCCTCGTGCGGTCATCCTTACAATTTTCTTTCCTTCCTTTCTGTCTCCTTTTAGATTTATTCCCCATTTTCCCCGTAACTGTTCCGTCCCCCTTCGCAATGTTCTCCTCTCCTCCCCCTCTCCTTGTTTCTGCCGCCACATTCTCGAACATTCTTCTCTTCACTTCATACAGTAACTTCCTCCCTACCTCTAATTTTCTCCCCCAACTGAAGCTTTCTTCCCTTCTCCCTATCACACACGCCCCTCCCCCTTCCCCCCTCCTCCTCCTCTCCCCATCATTAATCTCTCAAAGCACATCACATCAATATTAATATAAACAGGTCAATGCAAATGTTCTTACCTGTCGCTGTCACACCCGCGGGGCAGGTGGCAGCTCACCTGGGCACTCACCTGCCCCGGGAACACCTGTGCCTGAGCCTCTCACTATGACTAACTGGTGCCGCTGAGGGGGAGGGGGAGGGCGGAGAGTGGGTGTGGGTGGGGCAGGGTGAGCGCGTGGCAGGGGCGGGACGCAGCATGGGTACGGGGTGGTGACAGAACGTGGGGAGCGTGGCCCATGGGTCAGGCAATAGGGAGGGGGGGAGGGGGGGGCTGCTGAAGCAAGAGGAGGGAAGGCCGTAGAGTAGGCAGCAGCAGGCGGCCTGTGCACCTGTTGCAGGGCGACACACCTGCGGCGCCACTAACTACTGCACATCCTGCCGATGACTTACCTGTCCCCGCGGCCCCGTAAAGGAGGCCCTGCGCGGGGCATGGCTGCGTCTGACTAACGGTACCAAGAGACAAGGTGACTCACGGAACAGGTGTTGTGCCGCTGGTCGGGGCCTGGCTGGCGGGGCGCGCACATTGTCGAGGGCTGCCTGCGTGGCGTTGTGGTGGCGGTGGTGGTGGCAGCAGCAGCGTCGGCGGCGGCGACGACGACGACGACAACGACGACGGAGCAGGAGGCGGCTGGGGAGGCGGGGCCAGGCGGCGGGACACGGCACCCGCGCGAGTCACTCGCTCAGGGAAGACTGGAAAGCTCGCGCGCGCGACGGTCCGCGGATTATATACCGACTCCCTCGACCTCCACCAGGCCACGCCTCCTACCTCCTACGGCGCCGCTCATTGGCCGGTGAAGGAGACCCTCGGCCACTCAGAGGGACGCCTTTGCTGTTCTCGCCGCTGATTGGCTGAGCGGGGAGCAGCTCCTCCTTTTCCAGCTGTCGTGTGAGGATTTCCTGGCCGTCACCTGCTCTGGTTGCTTTTCTTTCGGGAATTACAGAACATTTGTCATGAGGCAGCGATTCCCGCCAATTAATTGCCTTGGGACGCGACGCACCAAGGCGAGGCTAGGCGGTGCCGGGGGCTGCCGCCCGGCGCGGTGGGCGTGCGGCGGAGTGCGGCGGTGTGCGATACCGTCAGGCCGGAGTCCCCACCGTACGAGGGGAGTGGTGGGCAGGCGGCGAGCCACGCCAGCCCAGCATGTGCCTCCTGCTGCCGCGCCGCGCCCCCCTGGCCCTCCCCTCAGGCACGTTTCCCTCACCTTTGCATCGACCACTCGCCGCCTCCTCTCCCCTCACCCTCACCCTCACCCTCTCTTTGCCTTGCCCTTCTGCCTCCCGTCACGCTTACCCTCAGTCATCACACCCTTGTCTGCCTCCCGCACCCCTCGCCGCCACCCACCATTCCCCTCAGCCTGGCCATCGCCGCCCCTCACGCGCCGCCGCCTCGCCGTCCTAATGACCACTTGAGTCGCCGTGACGAGGACGAAGTGATCCGCGCTATCGCCACCTTATCGAGAGCCCCATTTTTTTCACCAGATGAGGCCTCGCGGTGGTGGTCCTGGCTGGCTGGCTGGATGGATGGGTAGTTGGGTGGTTGGGTGGCTGGCTGGGGACTAGCGGGTGTCTGGGGCTGCGTCAAGGCCAGGCTGCGAGGCGGTGGCGGGAAGAAGATGCTAAGAACAAATCCCTCCTGACTTTATGGGCGTTACGGAGAGGCTTTTCCCGCATCCTTGGTATTCTGGCGGGGTCACATTGTCATCGCCGCGTCATAAGTTCTCGGGGAAGCACAAATGGCTGTCAGATCGTAAAAGTCCCCAGAAATTACAGGTGTGGATGCCTGAGCGGGGACGAGGCCAGGCTGGGGAGGGGAAAAAGTGGCCACACATTCCTGCGGCTTCGTGGCTCCGCGTGTATTGTGTTGTGTTGTATTAGATTATTGCATTACGCTCCCTGGTGTTGCTTGGCGGTCATTAATGCCAGGTTTGTGTTACCGAGAGCTGTGGTGGTCATGTACTCGTTCATTTACCTGTTCATTTATGTGTATGATGTGGAATGAGTTGTCTTTGTGTGTGTCAGTACAAGTGTGAATGTTATGAAGAGGTGTGCTGGTGACGCCATTGTATATCTGTATTTATTTATGTATTTACTCTTGTATTTGATTAGCTGCCCATCTGTTTATTTAATTATTTCTGTCTATTTATATATTTGTTTATTTTATCTTATCTTACTGAATCAATAGAAATTTTTGATAGAGGAAAAATGTCCGTAACTTTTGATTTAACATGTATCTTTCTCATGAATACAAAGAAAGCTGATTTTACTCTCTACTCTTTAAATGAAAAATGGTCTTGCTCTCACATATCTTTATCTTTTGTTATCAGTGTGTGTGTATCAGTGCTATCTTTAAGTCATTTATCTCTTGTTATTAGCGTAATATCCACAGAAGAGGAATTGACTCGGCATGCTATTTGTTATCGCCTTGTTCCTGTACTCTCACAATCTTCAGCCATGTCTTTATTTTATTCAACGATTTACCATTACACTCAGTACATCTCACTTTATACTTTACTTGACAACCACAATCTTTTAAGTCATTTTTCTCTGGTTTATTAGCGTAATACAGCAGACGAATTGACCCTGCATGTTAGTTGTTATCACCTTGTTTCCATATTCACACGATCTTCAATTGTCTTTATTTTATTCAACGATTTATTATCACATTACACTCAGTACACCTCACTTTATGCTTTACCTGACAACCACACAATCTTTTAAGTCATTTTCCTTTGGTTTATTAGCGTAATAGATGAATTGATCGTGTATGTTATTTGTTATCGCCTTGTTTCCGTACTCACACAATCTTCAACCATGTCTTTACTCTATTCAACGAGTTACCTTTACACTCAGAACACTTTACTCTTTACCTTCCGTATCCACACAATCTTCAACCATGTCTCTCGATTTTATTTAACTCTCTAACATTACATTACACTCAGAACTGTTCACTATATGCTTTACACGACTAAGGAAGACATTTAATCGCACTTTTTTTTTTTCTATTACCACCTTGTTTCCGTATCCACACACTGTTCAACCTTGTCTTTATTTTATTTAACGTTCTAACATTATACATTATACTTAGAGCACCTCGCTTTATACTTTGCACGGCTAAGGAGGACGTATTTAATCGGTTTTTTTTTATTTATTTATTCATTATTATTATTATTTTTTTTTTTTGGTGTGTGTGTGTGTGTGTGTGTGTGTGTGTGTGTGTGTGTGTGTGTGTGTGTGTGTGTGTGTGTGTTACCACCTCGTTTCCGTATCCACACAGAGTCTTCAATCATGTCTCTCTATTTTATTTATTTTTTATTATTATTATTATTTTTTTATTTATATCATGTGAGCATTTTACGGGAATTTATGGGCTAAAGGGGGTACTTTTTCGGGGTACCTCCTCTCTGAAAGCCCACCCGCTAGGAAACCATTGCGCGGAGTGAGGAAGCCCAACCTAAACTCCGACCGTGGGCAGGATTCGCTTGGAGACCCCTCGGACCCCAAAGCACGCATGATTTAACGATTCAACATTACTTTACAGTCGGACTTACTCACTTTATGCTTTATACGGCTAAGGAAGATGTATTTGATAGCACTTTTCTTGTTTTATTTCTTTTTATCAGCGTGTTTTCATATTCACGCAATCTTCAACCGAGTATATATTTTGTTTAACGATTCCATTACACTGCGCTCACAACACCTCACTTTATGCTTTATGCTTTACACGATAGAGGAAGACATACTTATTCGCACTTTGTTGTTGTTGTTGTTGTTGTTGTTATTGTTGTTGTTGTTAATTTTTTTCTTCGTTCTTCTTCATTCTTCATCTTCTTAATTTTTCTTCTTCTTCTTCTTCTTCTTCTTCTTCTTCTTCTTCTTCTTCTTCTTAATTCTTTTTGATTTTGTTCTTGTTCTTGTTCTTCTTCATTGTTTTTTCTTGTTCTTGTTCTTGTTTTTCTTCTTAATTCTTCTTGTTCTTGTTCTTGCTCTTGTTCTTGTTGTTCTTGTTCTTCTTCTTAAATCTTCTTGCTACTGTTCTTGCTCTTGTTCTTGTTGTTCTTGTGCTTGTTCTTGTTGCTGTTGTTGTTCTTTATCAGCAAGTATCTGTAACCTTATCATCCTGAGCACTGTGTCTGGGCTTCCTTAGCGTTTCACTTACAGCAGCGCCCGTAACGCCTTAACACGGCAAGGGAAGATGGGCTTTATTGCACTGACTGTCAATAGCATCCGTTTATATTTACATAGATTACTGAATTAAGGTCCCTGGGTTACTGAATTAAGGTCCCTGGGTTACTGAATTAAGGTCCCTAGGTTACTGAATTAAGGTCCCTGGGTTATTGAATTAAGGTCCCTGGGTTACTGAATTAAGGTCCCTGGGTTATTGAATTAAGGTCCCTAGGTTACTGAATTAAGGTCCCTGGGTTATTGAATTAAGGTCCCTGGGTTATTGAATTAAGGTCCCTGGGTTATTGAATTAAGGTCCCTGGGTTACTGAATTAAGGTCCCTGGGTTACTGAATTAAGGTCCCTGGGTTACTGAATTAAGGTCCCTGGGTTACTGAATTAAGGTCCCTGGGTTACTGAATTAAGTAATGGCAGGAACTTTCATTTATGCTTCATCTATTAAAAAGATAATAATAAATAGAAAAGGCTGCTGTTTATTTATTTATTTATTCATTTTATGTTGTTTTATTTTATTTTTCTTATTTATTTATATTTTTCTTTCCTTCAATTTTTTTTTTTTGTGTGTGTGTGTGTGCGTGCGTGCGTGTGTTCGGTCTGGAGTACATCTGTCGCTAAATAAGTTACTGAATAAATGTTCCTTTTACCTCGTCAACTTTTTTTTTTTTTTTTTCCATTTATCGTAGCTTCCTTCACGCTTAACCAGATAATCGAGTAAAAACAGTATTCTCAATAACATTTTGGTACTGAATAATTTATCATCCTTTTTTTTTTATTCTCTTATTATATTATTTGATCTAGAAGTATCGAATTAATGCTCTTTTTTTATCTAGAAGTATCGAATTAATGCTCTTTTTTATCTAGAAGTATCGAATTAATGCTCTTTTTTATCTACAAGTATCGAATTAATGCTCTTTTTTATCTAGAAGTATCGAATTGATGCTCTTTTTTTATCTAGAAGTATCGAATTAATGCTCTTTTTTATCTAGAAGTATCGAATTAATGCTTTTTTTTTATCTAGAAGTATCGAATTAATGCTCTTTTTTTTATCTAGAAGTATCGAATTAATGCTATTTTTTATCTAGAAGTATCGAATTAATGCTCTTTTTTTTATCTAGAAGTATCGAATTAATGCTCTTTTTTATCTAGAAGTATCGAATTGATGCTCTTTTTTTATCTAAAAGTATCGAATTAATGCTCTTTTTTTATCTAGAAGTATCGAATTAATGCTCTTTTTTATCTAGAAGTATCGAATTAATGCTCTTTTTTATCTAGAAGTATCGAATTAATGCTCTTTTCTATCTAGAAGTATCGAATTATTGCTGTTTTTTTATCTAGAAGTATCGAATTAATGCTCTTTTTTATCTAGAAGTATCGAATTATTGCTCTTTTTTTTATCTAGAAGTATCGAATTAATGCTCTTTTTTATCTAGAAGTATCGAATTATTGCTCTTTTTTTATCTAGAAGTATCGAATTAATGTTTTTTTATCCTATCAAGGTAAAGAACTCTTGTAAACCTGAACTGGCTTAACTTTTACATTCCAACACCTTCTGCACGAGGCATCACATTAGCGCGTCTTCACTCTCACTCCGTCACCTTCAACCTGCTAAGACTTAAACTCTCTTAACGTTCTACTTTTTGCCGTCATTATATTGCTGCATTTCCATCCACACAAGCCAAGACGCGATTTCTACTGGAGAGGGAGAGAGAGGAGAGGGAGAGGGAAAGGGGAAGGGGAAGGGGAAGGAGGAGGAGAGCTTACTCCTGACCAACATCATGAGGATCAGCCGCCAGTGAGGAAGCCAAAAGCGAGACTGGTCAGCCACACACTCGCCTCATGACTCCTCTTACCTTACTTGCCGAGAGAGAGAGAGAGAGAGAGAGAGAATTATTATGGAGACTAGCTTGCTATATATAATTAACATTCTTTTTATTCAATGGTTTATTTTGTGTATTGATTGATTGATTTGTGTGGCCATTACGTTCCTACATTTTAATCTACAACAGTGCATTATTTTACTATTAACTTAAGACTACTATTTTATGTCCTTAATTTCTTTACTTTTATTCATTTGTGAAATATATCAGTGCATTCTCTCTCTCTCTCTCTCTCTCTCTCTCTCTCTCTCTCTCTCTCTCTCTCTCTCTCTCTCTCTCTCTCTCTCTCTTATTACCACCTTAAGACTAACCATAAATCTTTACTTAATATTATTTTTCAGATATTACATTTTTACGTGTATTTTAAGAATCTAACTTAATCTAACTACAGATCTAGAGTAAGCTAACTAACCTCACCACCCTTTACCTTAACCTAACCTAACCTAACCTAACCTAACCTAACCTTACCTTAACCTTAACCTATCCTATCCTATCCAAAGCTAACACTCTTACCGCTCCACTTAACACCTGTCTCTCTCTCTTCCCAGGTAAGGAACGGGCGGCTGCGGGGTTAGCCAGGTAATCAGCAGGTAACTCTCCGTACAGGTGAGTCCCCAGGGGGTCCCTCTGCCACGGTGCTGCCCAGGTGGGTCCCATTCCTCACATTCCACCTACCACCTCCCGCCCTCCACACTGGCCTATGTACTGGAGAGAGAGAGAGGGAGAGGGAGAGGGAGAGGGAGAAGGAGAAGGAGAAGGAAAGAGAGGAAAATGAAAAGGAGATAGAGGAGAAGGAGAAAGAGAAGAAGGAGAAAGAAATGGAGGAGAAGGAGAAGGAAAAGATGGAGAGGGATTAGAAGAAGGAGAAGAAGAGAGAGAGAGAGAGAGAGAGAGAGAGAGAGAGAGAGAGAGAGAGAGAGAGAGAGACTATTGAGGTCATGAACGGTAATACCAATTCAGTGTTAAATCAGCGAATCACGATCATGAAAAAAAAAAAAAACGAAAACGAAAAAAAAAAGCAACACGGAAAAAAAAAAAGAGAAAAGAGAACCTGCTTGACCTTTGACCTGCCTCGGGGTGCCCTGACCTGCGCGGCCTGCCCGGACTCACTCAGGTGTGGAATATTGGAGCTCTTTACTTAGCTAGGTGTGCTCATCCCCTCTCCTATTACACCTGGCCACGTGTCCACTTACTCATTCATTTATTCACTTTACTCATTCACTCATTAACTTGTTTTTGTCTGTTTATATTTATTTATTTATTTTGTTTGTTTTTCTTTTTTTATTATGAGGTTATTCAGTTTCATGATTTTACTGTTTCTTTTTCATTCATTGTTCTCATTCACTGATTAAGTTGTTCTTTGTATGTTTCTATTTACTTATTTATTTATTTATCTATTTATTTGTGTATTTATTTATTTTTATTTTCTCATGAGGTTATTTTTTCTCAAATCCGAATATTCTTCCTCGTGCCTGCTTTTGTTTTATTTATTTTTTTTTTTTTTCGTTTGGGTTCATTTTTTGGACCTGTCATTTTTTTTTTCATTCTTTTTTCTCTTGTGTCTTTCAGAAGTTTTTGTTTTTTTTCCTTGTCTGTTAGATTTTTTTTTAATTGATAGTTTATTGTTTTTCTCTCCTGTGTTTGGTTTGATTTAGTTCTTTTTGTACTCGAGTCATCAAGAAATGGCGTAATTTTCTTCTAGTATCTTTTTATTCAATCTAATTTTCGTCTGACTGAATCTAGCGTAAGTCATTTATGGATCTATTATTCTCTACACGTGTTTTCTTTTCATCTAACTTCATTTGTAAGATATTCAAGTTTTTTTTTTTTTGTGTGTGTTTCCTCGTTTTTATTTCTGTTCAGTTTAGTTTTTGTCTGAACATAATGTCAGCGTTTTTACATTTTCTCGTCTGTTTTATTTTATTTTTTTTCCTTTAGTTTGGTTTGTACTCAGCCATTCAGATATTTCACTATTTTCTCGAACCTATTTCTATTCAATTTAGCTTGTATCAGAATTTACTGCCAGTCATCCATTGTTTGATTTTCCTTCCTGCTTTTTTTTTTTTTCTTTAATCTAATTTACTTTTTGCTCAAGTACTGCCATTCAGAAATTTAAGCATTTTCTTGGTATGTATATTGTTAGTCATTTGTGGTTTTGTGCGTTTCTTTTCCCATTTTTTTTTTCTAATTGATTTTGTTGTCAGTCGTTCAGAAATTAATTTATATTTTCGCGCCTGCGTTTATTAAATTTATCTCACTCATTTTTATTACAAGTCATCCATTTTTTCTTCTTCCACTTTCCATAATTCACTTGGTACTTAAGCCACTCCAGGATACAGTTACGCTCTCCAATGTATGTGCCTTCATTCACTTCACTCCACTCAACTTAAATTTATCTCACTCATTTTATTACAAGTCATCCATTTTTTCTTCTTCCACTTTCCATAATTCACTTCGTACTTAAGCCACTCCAGGACACAGTTACGCTCTCCAATGTATGTGCCTTCATTCACTTTACTCCACTCCTCTTGATCCACCGTGACTAGCACATGAATTTAATGTTTCCCCGTAGCAACTTTCACAATTTAATTCAGTTTTGTGCATCGATTCTAATATTTATAAATCATCCACATCCTCAGTTTCTTCTTCGTGTTTACTTTTATCAAATTAACTTTTTACACGTAACTGATATTCATTTTATTTATTCGTATTTATTTATTCATTAGTTTTCTCCCCTCTTTTTTTCCTGTGGGTTGAGTTATCAGTGGTATCTGTCCGCCACTGAAACCTGCTACGCCAAGGCCACCTCATGGGGAAGGGGGTGGGGAGTAGAGAGGGAGGGGGAGATGGTGGGTGGGGATGGATGAGAGAGAGAGAGAGAGAGAGAGAGAGAGAGAGAGAGAGAGAGAGAGAGAGAGAGAGATTGGGTGGGGTGGGGGGGGGTGAAGTGAGACGGTTGGTTACTGCTTCACGCCACACCTGGTTACCTGTCTGCCTGTTTGCCTGCTTGTTTGTGTCTGTCTGCCTGTTTGTTTGTCTGTTTGTCTCCTAATTTGCCTACCTGTTTCTTTGTCGTTCCTTATTTTGTGTTTGTTTGTTTGTTTACTTGTTTATTGTCCTGTTTGCTTGTTTGTCTTCTTGTCTTTGTTTGCTTGCTTGCTTGTTTTGGCTTCCTGTTCTTCTACTTGTTTTTGTTTTGTTTGTTTGTCTACGTGTTTGATTGCCTGCCTGTTTGCTAGACCAACAAACAGACACACAGACAGACTAAGGAGGGAGTCAGGTAAACACACACACACACACACACACACACACACACACACACACACACACACACACACACACACACACACACACACACACACACACACACACACACACACACACACACCAGTACCCCCTCTCTCCCCTCCAGCTGTCCCCCACCCCGGCAGCTTATCGCGTTAAAATTACCTATGCATAAAAACAGTGGAAGGAAGGAAGAGGTAAATCAGTGGGCAGGTTAGGTTTGGTTACAGTTGTCCCGCGCTTTGCTCCTGCGCCCCACGGTAACTACTAACCCCTCCCCTTTTCCCCCATCTCCCCCAAGCACATAGCCATATACAGGTGTTCCCCCCCATCTCACTTCCCTCGCTCTCCTTGCCCCGTCCCTCCTCTCCCAGCCCCGCGGTAGCTGATGGAGGAGTGAACGAGTGATTGTGTCAAATTACCTCGTTTCGCAACTCAACTGCCGCGCGTTTGTGTTGCCGTGAAGTAAATTACGTCAGGATGCTTGTTATTTATGCATATAAATTTGGTGGGTCTCCTTAACACCTGCATATTTGAGAGTGATATTGATTGATGGTGATTACACGTGTGCCTTCGCTTGTAACCGAGTCCACACTCTGTATCGCGATAAGGGACGACGCGAGGATGCAGCGTGTCAGTGCTTCCGCCGCGCACCGCCTCGCTATCGCCGCCACATCGCTGTAATGGCGTTAGATGCTTGTTTCTCCCGGGGTTCGAATACATTTTGGCCTGACAATTGAGATTCAGATCGTTATCAGTGGCATATCAAGCGTCCGTCTCGCGCCCCTTCCTGTCTCTCGTGCCACCCCCCTGCCGCCCCTGCCTGCCCTGCCCCGCGCATCAATATAATCTGTAGGCCATTACTTTTCGGGCAGTGGATGTCCCCGCCGCGGCCTTGGAGTGCTGGGAGAGGAGTCATGGCGCGGTGTGCATCTGTTTAGAAGCCTGGCGGTCATGTTGTCCATCGCTGCCCGGCCACAGATAACTATTGGCTTCTGTATATCTTATCAGGGATCTCCGCGCTATGCCAAACTACTGCTTACTCTTCCCTCTCATCCTCTAGATACAGTCATGGGTGCTGGGGTGAGTAGAGAAACTGCACACTCACTTCCACCTCAGCGTCCTTCTGCTCCAAATCTCTCCTGCTTACAATGTACTACAGTAATACCGAGACCATGCACTCCGAAACGCTATGCTTTCTCACCATGACTGTTTTCAAAGACCGCAGAAATGATTAGCCGGATTCTCAATATTGTTTCTCCCGCTCATAATGCAGAAATATTGTTGATCTGTCACTTGAACCGTAAAACATTCTTGATAACCCGTGTAACTTGAATGAGTCTTTTAGAAATTGAGACGCAGTGCCTAAGTGTTGCAGAATCCGGGGCCAGGTTTTGGTAAGACTTAGAGAACTTAGAGTTGAGGGAAAATATTAAAGGTAGTGAAATCGAGTTGAGTTTCGTATTTTTCCTTCAATCTTAATTAATTTGTTCTGTCAAGACTCAATCGCTGGGTTAGGTTAGACTGGCAGCGGATGAGGACTTGTTTTTTTTTTTTCTCTCATCTTCAGTCTTAATTCCTGTGCGGTGTTCTGTCTATAAATCACCAGGTTTTGTGATGCTACCGGCACATCAGGGAACTTGACTTTTTTGAGGAGTTATAAATGCAGTAAAAAAATAAAAATAGTGTGTTCTATTTTCTTGTTCTTCTTCTTGTTCTTATTCTTCTTGTTCTTGTTCTTGTTCTTCTTTCAGTCTTCAGCTCTTTATCAATTATCAGGTTTTGAACAACGATCAAAAGTAAGCAAATGTAAACTTGAAGGAAAAGTAGATTAAAACAGTGTATATTCTACTTCCTGTACGTCCATCCGGATATTAACGTCTTGGCCGGAACATTCATAACATTCAGAACACTTGAAACATTAATTCATAGCTACAGTTAATTCAAGCATTAGATCAAACTTCAGAAAATGGTGGTATTAGTCTGTGGTTTCCAGCTCTCTCGCCTTCCCTTCATCCTCTTAACGCAACGCTGCTTCTCCGCCCCTCCCCCCTCCCCCTGCGCCGCTTGCCGAGTCTCCGAGATTGTTGTGAATAAACGGAGTAATCTGAGCGTTACTTAGTCTCCTCCAAACATTACCAGTACATCTGTTAACTCATCATTACTTCCTGCTTCTCCTTTTGCATTTTTCATTTTATCTGCTCCTTGTTCTGTTTCTATTGTCAATTTGTCTCATGTAGGTGTTCTCTTGTCTCTACTTCCTCGCCTCTATACGTTACTAGTTCTCCTGTTAAACCGTCAGTACCTCCTGTTTTTTTTTTTTTTGTTTGATCTATATCGTGTTTTATTTCTACGTTGTCCATTTGTCTCATTTCGCTGTCTTCCTAACTCTGCTTCCTCGCCACTCTATATACGTTACTAGTAAATCTGTTAACCAGTCATTACTTCCTGTTTCTCCTCCTGTATTGCTTTTTATTGCTTGATCTTCATCTTGAGCTGTTTCTACACCGTCCATATGTTTCACTTCGCTGTCTTCTTAACGTTGCTTCCTCGCCACTGTATGTTACTAGTTCTCCTGTTAACCCGTTAGTATACTTCCTGTTTCTCGTATTGTATCACTTTTTTATTGCTTATCTGCATCTTGTTCTGTTTCTACTCTGTCACTGTCCTGGAAACTCTTTCACCGCTATTTTATACATCTCTCCTTCCATTACTAACACTGAGACATCTTTACTTGTTCTATAGCCACCTCTTATTTGTATCTTGTTCTGTTTCCACTCTGTCACTGCCCTCACCGCTATTTTATGCATCTTACCTACTATTACTAACATTCTGAGACGTCTTTACTTGTTCTATAGCCACCTCTTATCTGCATCTTGTTCTCTTTCTACTCTGTCACTGTCACTGCCCTCCTAAACCCTTTCACCGCTATTTTATACATATTTCCTTCCATTACTAACACTGAGACATCTTTACTTGTTCTATAGCCACATCTTATTTGTATCTTGTTCTGTTTCCACTCTGTCACTGCCCTTACCGCTATTTTATGCATCTTACCTACTATTACTAACATTCTGAGACGTCTTTACTTGTTCTATAGCCACCTCTTATCCGCATCTTGTTCTCTTTCTACTCTGTCACTGTCACTGTCCTCCTAAACCCTTTCACCGCTATTTTATACATATTTCCTTCCATTACTAACACTGAGACATCTTTACTTGTTCTATAGCCACCTCTTATTTGCATCTTAATATGTTTCTACTGTCACTACCTTCCTAAACCCTTTCACGGCTACTTTATGCGTCTTTACTTGTTCTATAGCCACCTCTTGTCTTTAAACTGGGTGGAAGGTGGAGAATCTCTCCTTTCCTGTAGGTGCTTATAAAGATTTCCTCCATTACGCTTTTTGTGTTATTAACTGATTCGTATCGCAGTGAAAGACTCGAACAAAGGACGATCAAAGCAGTGAGGAGTGAAGTGTTAGATAAGACTCTGTTCACCGTCAGTGTTTGTTGCCTTGTCACTACATCAGGGAACTTAAAACTGAAGGATATTGTACAGCGGAGGGAAAGTTAGTTAGTTAGTTAGTTAGTTAGGTAGGTAGTTATGTTTGTGTGTGTGTGTGTGTGTGTGTGTTTCTCTGATGTACTAACACTCGCCAGTCGCCAGGTTTTGGTATAGACTGCTACAAAATGGAGGAAAATAAAGTGAAGGGAAAGTATAGAACGTAGTACATGTGTTCCGCGTGTTTGCCTTCAGTTTTTGCTCTAAGGCCACAAAGATGAACCGTAAAAGCACTCTAAAAAATCTACGTATCTTCAAGTAAAGGCCTTCGAAAATAGGGCGGTGCGGCGGAGGAGTGTTTACATAGCGCTGTGGAACAATTACCAGCACTAGAAGCAATGCATGAAATGTTGACAAGTATCTGCGAGCAGGAAAGGGATTGAAAAGCGCAATAGAGTACGAAAAAATAAATAAATAAAATAAAATAGATAAATAATGATAGATAAATAAACAAATAAATAAAACATAAGCATTGGTGTTCTTTCTTTCTTTTTTCTTTCTTCTTCAAGTTTAAATTCTTTCCTCTATCGTGACAATGAATGGTTTTGCAATTTGTAGTGAATTTAACGATTGGAAGCGGCTGTAGAAGAAACAAAGATGTCACAGAGAGGTTACAAATTAAGGAAAAATATACTAAACAACAGTGAAGGGATGAAAACTGAGGGAAAAAAAAAAAAACCATGAAACACTGTAGAGGGAAAGCTGAATATCTCGGCCTGTTACTCAGCACTCAGTTTTCTTAAGGTCTCATGAGAGTGTGTCTATACTCGATACGGAATAACTTTATCTCTGAACTTCCTGCTTGCTTCTTTATTTCCACCTACCTATGACCTGAGCAAGTTAAGAGGAAGGTTTCAAGACATTTATCCCTTTCTTTTGGCCAACTCTTGACCTGGTACGGGGACTGGCATCGCAGTGGGCCTTTGTGTTTGTTTGTGTTGCCCTTGGTCAGTTTTCCCTTCTTGCATAAAATGAAAAGAAAAAATCATGAGGTCACTGGTTGTCTCATTGGCGTCAGGGTGAACAGAACCTTTCGTGTGTTGCGCCCCTCATCACCAGCCAAGGGGGGTTATATGAGCACCCTCACCACACTCTTCACCACTCACTCTCCCTCACCACCTCACGTAGCTCCATATTCTGAAACACTTCTCCGCTGCACCTTCACTATTTTCAAGGGCTCTAGTTGAAGGGATACTGGTTTTTAAGAGGAGGTGAGTAGACAGGTAAGGAAGGTGAGGGAAGGTGAGTGGATGGGTTAAGGATGGTTCTGTAGTTCAAGTGAGATGTTAACAAGCTTTCTTCATTATCAACAGGACAAATACTGTTTTTAAAGGCTCCAGTTGAAGTGTCACGGGTTTTCAAGGATATTTCTGTAATTCTAGTGACATGTTAACAGGTTTTCTGCATTAATGATAGGACAAATACTCTTTAGAACTCGGCTAATCGTCTCGGTGGTCCGTGAAAATGGTCGCAGTGAAAGAGGGAAGCGTTTCTGAATCTGAATATGGCGCTACATCACCATCTTCCTCCGCCCCCTAACGCCTCTCCCTCTCGTGTTTGTTCTTATCTTAATGGCTGATAATGTCTTCATCCGGTACCAGTTACAGTAATACAAGCATGTGTGTTATGTACTTGTTTTATTTTTTATTTGTTTCTTTATTCATTCATTTGTTATATTTTGCTTTATTTTCATTTTCGTTTTGTGTAATAATCTCTTTTTTTTTTTTTCGCTGTTTTTGTCTCGTCATAAGAAACAGACATAGTTCTTTTCTGTTGTGTTATATCTGAGTGATTCTTGTTTTTGTCGTTATTATTAAGCTATCTTCTTCTTCTTCTTCTTCTTCTTCTTCTTCTTCTTCTTCTTCTTCTTCTTCTTCTTCTTCTTCTTCTTCTTCTTCTTCTTCTTCTTCTTCTTCTTCTTCTTCTTCTTCTTCTTCTTCTTCTTCTTCATTTTATTTTATTTTCTTCTTCATCATCATCATCATCATCATCATCATCATCATCATCATCATCATCATCATCTTCTTTTTCTTCTTCTCCTCCTCCTCCTCCTCCTCCTCCTCCTCCTCCTCCTCCTCCTCCTCCTCCTCCTCGTCTTCATGTGTAGCAATAATAGTCCGAGAAATGCAGAGTTTTCCTTATATTTCAGTAGTCCTTTAGTGTTCCTCTTCCAGTAATGGCGTAACAGTCTTTTTCCTCCTATCATCTTTGTCCTGTTGTCTGCTTCTTCCTATTCATCTGTCTTGTGTTTTTCTTCCTATTTGTCTTCATGTAGTTGTGATTATTTAGTCTTCATATAGAGGTAATGATGTAATAGTTTTTTTTTTCCTGTTAACTTTCTCCTACTGTCTGTTTTTTTTTTCCCTATTATCTTCGTCCTGTCTGTTTCTACCTATTAATTTGCCTTATATATAGAAGCTGTTGTCACTTAGTCCTCATATAATAGTAATGGTACAGTAATCTTTTTTCTCCCTATTAATTCTGTCCTATTGTTTCTTCCTATTTTTTGCCTTCTATCTGTTTCGTACTATTAATCTGTCCTGTCTGTTTCTACCTATTAAAATTTGTCTCTATATAGTAGCTGTAGTATTTTAATCCTCGTAATCTTTTTCTTACTGTTAACTCTGTCCCACTGTCTGTTTCTTTCTGTTAATCTACCTTGTGTATTTCTACCCATTAATCTGTCTCTATATGGAAACTGTTGTCATTTACTCTTCATATAATAGTAATGGTATATTTTTTCCTTCCTGTTAACTTAGTCTTGCAGTCCTTTCTTTTTTATCTCTTTTTTTTATTTATTTATTTATTTATTTTTGCTATTAATGTCTTGTTTCTTTCAATCTATCCACCTCTTGAGTACTATGACGCGTTTCCATATTCATTCTGTCTACTATTTGGTGATTTTATACAGCTTCAGAAACTTATGTGGGCGATTAAAATAGTGAAGACAGTGGCCATTAATCAGAACCTTCATAGGCTCTTCCTAATGTTAATAAAATGGTCTGATCGTACACAAATCTCAAGGTAAAAATGTGTCCCAGTACTGAAGGGGTTAATTTACCTTCATAAAGCAGCTGTTGTTAATTAATCTTTATATAATAGTAATGATGTAATATTCTCCCTATTAATCTGCTTTGTTGTCTTCATATGTTGTACCAATAGGGAAAGGAAGCGTTATTCTCTCTCTCTCTCTCTCTCTCTCTCTCTCTCTCTCTCTCTCTCTCTCTCTCTCTCTCTCTCTCTCTCTCTCTCTCTCTCTCATAATTTAGTGCCCATTTTGTCTTCTTTCCTTAGCAGTAATAGTGGAAAAAAAAAACTTAGCATACCGTTTTCTTCTTATCACTCCGTCTTGTCTTCGTGTGAGGAATATATTTTCATTTTATTTTCTTATTTTTTTCCCCTATTTTCCCGCGTCTGTGTATCAAATCATTACCTTATTTGTGTGTTCATTTATTCACAAGCTTTCTCCTCTTGTTAACCGCGGGAGTGTGTGTTGACGTGTTAATGTGGCGGCGTGTCCGTGCGCTGCCGAGGACGTGGTGGTTCTGAAGGGAAAGGAATCGAGAAGCAAAATGAAAAGAAAAAAAAAAAAAATAAAATAAATAAGCAAAATAGTGATACCGTTGTGTGAAGGAAAAAGAAATAAGAGAAAAGAAAAGGAACTCGAAATATTCTGAGGGCGATTTAGGAATTAGAGAGAAGTGAAGAAGAAGGAAAAGAGGATGTTGGTTTGAGTAATGAGTGTGTGTGTGTGTGTGTGTGTGTGTGTGTGTGTGTGTGTGTGTGTGTGTGTGTGTGTGTGTGTGTGTGTGTGTGTGTTTGACTGAATAGCATGGATAGGAATAAATGAATAGAGGGAAAGTCAAGAAAAGGAGGAGGAGGAGGAGGAGGAGGAGGAGGAGGAGGAGGAGGAGGAGGAGGAGGAAAATGACCAATATGTTTAATTAGACTCTTATAAAGTTTCAGGAAATTACATCACTCGTTAGACCTTCTTTCATCACTCTTTTTCCTTCTTTCTTTCTTTTCTTTCTTTTTTCTCATTCTTTTCTATGTATTATTCTTCTTTACTTGCTTGATTGTTTGATTCTTTCTCTCTTTCTCTCTTTCTCTCTTTCGTTTTGTATTTATCTTTCTCACCTTTCTTTCCGGCATTTTAGTGTTTTATTTTCTTCTTTTCTTATTTCCTGTACTTTCTGTCTTCGTTATTTGTTGACTTCATTTCCTGTATTTCATTTATCTTTCTTTCTTTCTTTCTTTCTCTCTATTTCTTCCTTCTTTCCTTCCTTCCTTCCTTCCTTCCTTCCTTTCTTTCTTTCTTTCTTCCTTCCTTCCTTCCTTCCTTTCTTTCTTTCTTTCTTTCTTCCTTTCTTCCTTTCTTCCTTCCTTTCTTCCTTCCTTCCTTCCTTCCTTCCTTTCTTTCTTCCTTCCTTCCTTCCTTCCTTCCTTCCTTCTATCTATCTATCTATCTATCTTTCTTTCTTTGTCTTTCTTTGTCTTTCTTTCTTTCTTTCTTACAACCTATCTTTTTTTTTTTCTGTCTTTCTTCCCTTCTTCCCTCCTCCCTCCCTCCCTCCCTCCCTCCCTCCCTCCACACAGCTTCACAAAACCCACATAAACTTACCTTTCAAAACCTCTATTGATTTTTACCCTTCTAAGCATTTTATTCCTTTTGGCTTTAATGGAAATGCTTTTAGTACATCAACATTTTCCTTCGTATTTGGTGAAATATAAATTGCTTCTGTGTTTGGGGTAAAAAAAATAATGATAATAATAATGTAACGGGTGAGTGTGTGTATGTATGTATATATGTATGTATGTATATGTGTGCGTGTGTGTGTGTGTGTGTGTGTGTGTGTGTGTGTGTGTGTACGTGTATGTGCATAATGTGGCAATCGAGAGAGAGAGAGAGAGAGAGAGAGAGAGAGAGAGAGAGAGAGATTTACCTTTGTGTTTGTTTATTAGTTAGTTTGGTTATTTAGTTCGTCTTTTGTTAGTTGTTTTATATTATGTTCGTTTTATTCTTGCGTGTGGCGAAAGTTGAACACGAACGCAAAAAAAAAAAAGAAAGAAAGAAAAGAAAGAAAGAAAAAAATAAGAAAAGTTAAGAGAATCCCACTTAATTCAGAGAGAGAGAGAGAGAGAGAGAGAGAGAGAGAGAGAGAGAGAGAGACTGAATTATAACCATCGTGTTTCTCCTTTTTATTTATTTATTTATTTATTTTTTGTTGTTGAGACATAAACACTTTACCATTAACAGACGCGTGACTTGAGGGCCAAAAGGTCTGCTGCTGTGGAAGGAAGTGGAGGGAAGGGCGGGAGTTGAGTTACCATTGTGCGCGTGTGTGTGTGTGTGTGTGTGTGTGTGTGTGTGTGTGTGTGTGTGTGTGTGTGTGTGTGTCTGTGGTACTATTTCAAGGCAGCACAGGATGAGCACTATACTAAATTGGCCAGGTCCATAAAAGTCTCTCTCTCTCTCTCTCTCTCTCTCTCTCTCTCTCTCTCTCTCTCTCTCTCTCTCTCTCTCTCTCTCTCTCTCTCTCTCTCTCTCTCTCTCTCTCTCTCTCTCTCTCTCTCCTTTTCTGTCCTCTAGTTAACTTTTATTCTCTCTCTCTCTCTCTCTCTCTCTCTCTCTCTCTCTCTCTCTCTCTCTCTCTCTCTCTCTCTCTCTCTCTCTCTCTCTCTCTCTCTCTCTCTCTGAGTAGTAGTAGTAGTAGTAGTAGTAGTACACACTTTTCCACCTTGTTGTGCCACCTTGTCCAGTCTCCATCTGTATCAAGCAAACCTGCAGAGGTGAGCGGCGCCAGGAAGGGCAGGTGTGTGGCGCCGGCAGCTCACAGCCACCACTGCACACCTGCCTTGTAGCTAGTCGAGGATAAGGCAACGATAGGCAGGTATAAGCTGACTTACTAATATTCTGCCTTGTGTTTGCTTCCCTCACTCGTTTCTCTCAGGTAAGTGTTCAAGTGTTCTCTCTCTCTCTCTCTCTCTCTCTCTCTCTCTCTCTCTCTCTCTCTCTCTCTCTCTCTCTCTCTCTCTCTCTCTCTCTCTCTCTCTCTCTCTCTCTCTCTCTCTTCGGGGTTCTCGTTCAAACTAAGCCGTGTTCTGATGTGTTCTCTCTCCCTTCATAACTGTTTTTGAAGGTTACAGATAACTTTATTACTACTACTATTGCTGCTTCTTCTACTTCCACTGCTACTGCTACTGCTACTGCTACTGCTACTGCTACTACTACTACTACTACTACTACTACTACTACTACTACTACTACTACTACTACTACTACTACTACTACTACTACTACTACTACTACTACTACATTCTTCCTCATCGTCTTCTTGTTCTTATTCTTTTTGTCTTGTATTAGTAGTAGTAGTAGTAGTTGTTGTTGTTGTTGTTGTTGTTGTTGTTGTTGTTCCTGCGGGTTGGCGCCATGTATAGTAAGAATCTCCTCCAATTCTTTCTATCCCTTGCATCTTCCTCAGTGGCTCATCCTTTACAGTCCCGTTACAATACCTTCTCTCTCTCTCTCTCTCTCTCTCTCTCTCTCTCTCTCTTAATCGACTCTTGGTGTTTTTCCTACTGGCGGCGGTGGGTGATCCTTAAACAGCCATTGGAACACTGTCTCTCAAATTACTGATATAGTTTTAGCTAGTGACGGGACGGAATAATGGTTAAACTTGCTAGAACCACGAAAACACCCTTCAAAACTCGTATATCTTATCTTTTAAACTACCACTGTATCATAATAATCCCTGAAAACATTTATATATTCTAGAGAAATGACTAATTGGGTTCTTGTACGTGATTTAGCTAGTGAGGGTATGGAATAATGGTTAAACTTGCTAGAACCACGAAAACACCCTTCAAAAACTCGTATATATTTGATCGTTTTAAAACTATCTCTGAATCATAAAGAAGCCATGGAAACAGTTATATCTTCTAGAGACATGACTAGTTGTATTCTTGTACTTGCCTTAATTACTTACCGTCCCAAGAACTATGGAAACATGCCTGAAAACTCGTATATATTTGATCCTTGTAAAACTATCACTGAATCACAAATAAACCATCGAAACAGTTATATCTTGTAGGGACATGAGTAGTCGGGTTCCTGTACGTGTTTATTTTAGCTGCTTACCATCGCTAGAATCACACAAACACACACACACACACACACAAAAAAAAAAAAAAAAAAAAAATCCTTGAAAGCTCATATATCTTATTTTTTTTTTACTTTCGCTTAATCATAAAAAAAAAAAAAAATGAAATAAAAACATATGTAAAATCGACATATCCTCCACAGAATCCCCTCCCGAATGTTTCCTTATTGACGGTGCAGACTGAAACCATCACTCCAATCACAAAATCGCCCTTGAGAAGCCTTGTATCCTCCGCAGACATGACTGATCTGGTATTTATTTATGTTTTTCCTACTTTCTGTGCAAAAAAAATCGTTCAACCAACACTAGAATCGTGAAAACACACATGAAAGCCTTTATATCATTTAAACCATCAATAAAACCACCAAAGCTACCTTGGAAACCTTTGTGCCATTATAAACCATCGGTAAAATCACAAGAACATTTTAGGAATCTTTAACGAGCTTCATTCTGTTACATCACCACCATCCTCAATCACCACCACCTGCACCACCACCACTGTCACTACCTTCTCCTCGTTTCACTATTTTACAAGACAACTTTAATTACCACCAATGAATTCTATATCCAGTTGCCTTAAAATTTTCCAAACTATTTCTGTAGAATCACGAAAACACCTTTGGAAATCTTCGTTATCTTCTAAACCATCACCAGAATCACTAAAACACCCCTAAAAAACATTGTGTCTTTTAAATCATTACTAGAAACACCAAAACACCCTTGAAAACCCTTACAATATTCTAAACATCTCTACTCGAACCATCAAAACACCTCTACAAACATTCGTATCTTTTAAACCATCACTGGAACCATCAAAATCCTTAACCCCTTCAAGTAGTGGGACGCATTTTACTATGACGTTTGGTTGTGAATAGACGATTTCATTTGCATTAGGAAAGGTCTATGGAGGTCAGAAGATTAATGGCTATACTCTTCACTATTTTAATACTACACATAAATTTCTGAAGCTGTATAAAATCACCAAAATAGTAAGAAAAATGGATGTGGAAACGCGGCATAGTACTGAAGGGGTTTAAAAAGCATTATATCTTCCACATTCAGGACTAGTCGGGTTCTTATTAGAGTTTTTCTTGATAGAATACTCAGCAACCCTCCACCTGACTCGCAGAAACGCTTAAAAACCCTGCAACACTTACGGGGGCAATTAAAAGTGGTGGTGACGTGGTGAGAGGGTGAGAGAACACGTTAACTTGTCTTGAGAGGCGCAAGTGTCCTGTTTGTAATGCTATTGTGAGTTAGTTTGTATTGTCAAGGTGAATAGTACACGGCATATCCTTTGCTAGTACGTATTATTATCACCTCTAACACGTGCGATTTTTTTTATTTATATAGACCACTTCTAATACACACACACACACACACACACACACACACACACACACACACACACACACACACACACACACACACACACACACACACACACACACACACACACACACACATTTACCCATGCATTAATTATCTCACTAATTTACTCACTTAAACACACTTACACACATAAACACACTCTCATACACTCTTCCCATTCACTCTCACACACTCATACACTTGATATTTACACACTTTCACACATATACACACTAACACACTCACAAATTTACCTCTACACTAACTTTCTCATTTAAAACACAATTACACACTAATACACTCTCAAATTTACTTATACACCCTCATACACAATATTCACACACACACACACACACACACACACACACACACACACACACACACACACACACACACACACAGACGAAGGTTCAGTCTGTGATGAGGAGTGTCGTGTCTGGGCGGTGTTTGGGCGTGAAGGGAGAGTAGCGGGTGTGGGCTGAATTTGGAGTCATGCACGCACCAGTCATCGCCGCCGCCGCCGCCGCCGCCGTCTGCTCCCCCGGCACCGCCCCTGGCCATTACCCCCAGACTTCTTGGTGTTTAGAGCGGTGTGAGGGACTGTGGGGCTTGATAACTCTCTTTGTGTGTGTGTGTGTGTGTGTGTGTGTGTGTGTTGTCTTTTTATTTAGTTTAGTTTTGTGTAGTTTTATTTGTGTTTGTGTGTTTATTTTTTGCATAATTTTCTTGCTAACACGAAATATTGTCTCGTGTCTTAGGCTTTGTTTCTTTTTTATTATTATTATTGTTATTATTTTTATTATTATTATTATTATTATTATTATTATTATTATTATTATTATTATTATTATTATTATCATTGTTGTTGTTGTTGTTGTTGTTGTTGTTGTTGTTGTTGTTCTTGTTCTTGAGATATTTAGACAGGGTGGAAGGAGAGACATGTGTGACGCAGGTGTGTTTCGTGATGACACCTGAGTTTACCTGAAGAAACACCAGCGGAACTCTAGTCGGGAAGTAAACGCGCCCCATAACACCTGGCTCTCTGTTCACCTCCATTATTATTAATATTGTTATTATTATTATTATTATTATTATTATTATTATTATTATTATTATTATTATTATTATTATTGTTGTTGTTGTTGTTGTTGTTGTTGTTGTTGTTGTTGTTGTTGTTGTTGTTGTTATTGCCGCCGCCACCACCGTTATGTTTCCACCATTTTGTGGAGTTGAAGGGAAGGCGAGGAGGATTCCAGGAACTAGGAATGAGTTCACTCGTTAGATTTACACTCTTTTCTCTCCAATTGACGTTGTTTTGTCTCGAATTTACACTGCTTTCTCTCGATTTTACGTTCTTTCGTCTCAAATTTACGTCGTTTCGTCTTTATGTTGTTTTGTCACAAATTTACTTTTTTTTCATATAAGAACGCTGCCGGAAATCAATAAAACCAGAGAGAGAGAGAGAGAGAGAGAGAGAGAGAGAGAGAGAGAGAGAGAGAGAGAGAGAGAGAGAGAGAGATCCAAACCTTAACCTGGAGAAGTGTGTTGAGGGCTGACTGCACCTGCTGTATCACTGCAACATATTCATTTATCTTCCTATTTTGGATGGTACGTTTAGTCTTTCTGAAGGGACTAACACCTCTTTGGGCACTTTTGTTTTCGTTTTTTTTTTTTTTTTGGTCTTAGATTAAAGAAGAAAAAAAATCGTTTGCAAGGACACTGAATAAAGAGGTAGGGAATAAAATACGATTGTTTTTTTTTTCTATTTTTTTTTTTCAGCTACATTGATTTGGTGTCGATTTCTAACCTAAGGGATGATAAACTTACGTACTGAGATGACGTTTGTTTAACCCCTTCAGTACTGGGACACATTTCTACCTTTCTACATTTCTACCTTGAGATTTGTGAACGATTAGAACATTTTATTGACGTTAGCAAGGATTTATGAAGGTTAGAAAATTAACGGCCAGTCTTCACTATCTTAATCCCCCACATAAGTTTCTGAAGCTGTATAAAATCAACAAATAGTCACCAGAATGAATATGGAAACACGGCATGGCACTGAAGGGGTTAATCTCTTCAGTACCATGACACGTTTTCATATTTATTTTACTTCTTATGTGATTTTATACAGATTCAGAAACTTATGTGGGGATTAAAATAGTGAAAACTTTGTGCATTAATCTTCTGACCTCCATAGACCCTTCCTAATGTAAATAAAATCGTCTAATCACACCCAAAACTCATGGAAAAAATGCGTTCCAGTACTGAAGGGGTTAAGAAAGGCAACCATTAAATAGAAGTAAATCGGAAATAGCGCCTCGTGAAGATAGCTAAGTGGATGACGGGAGTTTCAATTTATCTATTTCCTTGAGCGCATACAAAGGATAAATTTCATGTATTCAGAAGGTGTTTGTGTGGTTCAGTGTCTCCACGTACAGGAAAGTGATAAGAAATGACTCCCTCGTGTATGAAATCAAGACAGAGCTTAGATTTTTATTTTTTTTTCATGGTTTGTAGGAAGTGTGAGTGATTGGTGAGTACATTGTGTCTTTCAGCAAATTATGGTCGAGTGGTTCTGTTTCTAGTGTATTGATTTTCCTGTTTCGGCTTTTTACTCATCTATTTCTTAACGGACGGACACACACACACACACACACACACACACACACACACACACACACACACACACACACACACACACACACACACACACACACACACACACACACACGTTTAGATAGAGGTCCACAAAAGGTAAAAGTTCCTGACTATTCAAAAGGATTATCCAGAATTGCATGGAAAATTGTCTTGAAATCTCCTTAAAAAGAAAAAGAAAAAAAAAAACAATGGTAAAATGCAGAGGCAGGCGAAGAGTTCCAGAGACCACCAGTTGAAGGCATGAGAGATTGAGAATATTGGTCAACTCTTGCAATGTGGAGCTGGACAAAATGACAAAATAGGGTGAGAAAATTAGAAAGTGTAGTTGGGTCCTCACAAAGCCCTATAGATAGTATCCGCGTGTGTTGATGAAGCTTTCAGTATCACGGGGGCCTGAAGTAAAAGTCCAGGAAACAGTCAACACGTGTATTGTTTAATCGGCTACAGGGGACAATACAATCCTGGCTAACTCGGTGTGTGTGTGTGTGTGTGTGTGTGTGTGTGTGTTCACCTAGTTGTAGTTTTACAGGGCCTGGGCTTTACGCTCGTGTGGCCCCGTCTCCATATCTACACTTCTCCAATTTTTCTTTAAAACTATGCACACTCTTTGCTGACACCACTTCCTCACTCAAAATGTTCCAAGTCTCAACACATCTTTGCGGGAAACTATATTTTTTAACATCTCTCAGATATCTTCCCTTCCTCAGTTTTTTACTATGTGTGTGTGTGTGTGTGTGTGTGTGTGTGTGTGTGTGTGTGTGTGTGTGTGTCCTGTAATCGGTCTTGGTGCAACTCTTTTTAGGATTGTGGGTAAGTGCGGCTGCCAGATGTACGAGAATGTAGAGTATGTGTAACAGTGTTGTGTTTTCCTTCGTCACTATCCAAGTAATATTCCTACAGAAAGTCTTATGCATCGAAGCGAATTATTTTTACATCCATTATTTTCTGCCGTTTGGTGAGTGTTTGTACCTGAAGGAAGGTACATATACTCATTCCGACGGCGTTTGTAGAGGGACGTACAACTACATATACGAAGAACTGATCGGAAATTACTCCTCACTGTTCTAAAAATTGATGATGTGGCTCTGGATTATTTGATCGCTTTTGTTTCCCAGTGTTTGAATATTTATACCTAAAGAACTAAAAAAGTGACGCATTATGACGGTGTGTAGAGGGAAGCACACTCATATAGCAAGAACTAATCGGAAATAACTCCTCATTGTTGTAGAATGTCGAGATGTGGCCTAAAGAACGATTATGACAGCTTTTAACTCCTTCAGTACTGGAACGCACTTTTATCATGAATTATTGGTACGATTAGACAATTTTATTTACGAAGAGTTTATGAAAGTCAGAAGATTGATGGCCCGAGTCTTCACTATTTCAATCCCTACATAAGATTCTGAAGGTGTATAAAATCACCAAATAGTAAATATGAAAACGCGTCCTGGTACTGAGGGGATTAATTAGAGGAATGTGATCATATACCAAGAACTGACAGAATATGGCGCCAAGTGTTCCGAGAAACTCAAACTGGATCTTTTAGTGACTTACAACATAATTTCTAGAGTTTAGTGAGAATTTCCATATACATTCAGGTGGCGTTTGTTTATAGGAGTGTAGTCACATATAGACAAGGAATCGAAAACAGTGCATGTCAAGGAGTCTCCATATGTTCCTTGTTTTCCATCGTGTGTGAATATTTTGAGCCAAAGAACGATGCAGTAAGGAACTCAGATAGTGTTTGTTTACTGAAGTGTCGTCATGTATACAAGGAAGTAACTGGAAATGCTGCCACGTGTGTTAGAAAAGTCAATATGTGTCTTTTATTTGGTTAGATTTGGAGTTTTTTTTATTTTGTTTATTTATTTATTTATTTTTGTTTATTTATACCATGTGGGCTTAATTTCTTATTTATTTATTTATTTATTCATTTATTTATTATTTTTGGTGAGTTGGTGAAAGAATTTGGTGAAAAAAGTGTAAAGGCTGAGAAAATTGGGAACTGAGACAAACTGACTAGCATTTTTTTTTCCTGTTTTTATTTATTTATTTATTTATTTTTTAGGTTACGTTGAGATTTATTAAAAAAAAATTTCCCTATTTTTTTTTGTGGGGTGTTGTGGGGACGAATTAGAGAGACAGTGTGATGAAAAAGAGTTAAAAATAAGGTAAGGGGCCGCCGTGGTACAGTGGAACCATGCGTGCTTTGAGGTCCGAGGGGTCTCAAAGCGCACGGGTTCGAATCCTGTCCACGGCCCGATTGTACTCGTATGTTGGGCTTCCTCACTCGGGGCAACGGTTTCCTAGCGGGTGGGCTTTGAGATAGGAGGTACCCTAAACAGTATCCCCTTTAGCCCAGAAATTCCCGTGAAAAACCCACATGGTATGAATAAAAAATGAAAAAGGAAAATATGTGAGAACCGAGAGAAATACCTGGCTTTGTTTTTCTTTAGTTAAATTTGGTTATGTTAAGTTGGATAAGGATTTTTTTTTTTTATATTTCCTTTTTTTTTTTTTAATTTTTGGTGAGGTAGAGAAAGTGTCAAAAGTAAGTTGGATTAAAAGTTAGGTCAGGTTGGGTTAGTTTAAGTTCGTTTTTTTTTTTTTTTTTTTTGCTTTTTCCTTTTTATTTCTTTTCTTTTCTTTTTTCTTTTATGGTAAGTTAGAGAAAGTATCAAAGTAAGTTAGGTTAGATTGGGTTGGGTTAGGTTAGTTAAGTTCATATTTTGCTTCTGTTTCCTTTTTTTTCCTTTTCTTTTTTCTTTTATGGTAAGTTAGAGAAAGTGTCAAAAGTAAGTTGGATGAAAGTTAGGTCCGGTTGGGTTAGTTTAAGTTCGTTTTTTTACTTCTATTTCCTTTTTTTCCATCTTTTCTTTTTGATTAGGTTAGGTTAGGTTAGGTCAGGTCAAAGTCAGGTTAGGTTAGGTTAAGGTCAGGTCAGGTCAGGTCAGGTTTAGGTTAGGTCAAATGGAGTGTTAGATTAGGTTAGATTAGGTTTGGTCAGGTTAGGTAAGGTTAGGTCAGGTTAGGTTAGGGCAAGACAGGTTAGGTTAAGGCAAACACAAAAGGCTTGGTTAGGGAAAAATTAGGTTAGGTTAGGACAAAATTTAACTGGTTAGGCACAAATTAGGTGAAGTTAGAGCAATTTTGTGTTAGAGCAAGTTTGGTTAGGATAGGCTAAAAATAAAAAGATTAGATTAAATTAGTTCAGGTGAGGCTTTTTTCCCCCTCTACTTCCCCTTTTTTCCCCTTTTCGAGTGTGAGAAGCAGCGTTAAGGTTAAGTTAGGTTAGGTCAAGTTCTTTTTCTTTCTTCTATTTCACCCATTTCGCCCCTTTTCTTTTTTTTTTTTTTGCGAGTGGGAGAAGCAGCGTTAAGGTGAGATAAGGTGAGGTTAAGTTCTCCCTTTCTTCTATTTCCCCTTTTCGCTCCCTTTTCTTACGTTTGCGAGTGGGAGAAGCAGCGTGAAGGTTAGGTTAGGTTAAGTTCTCCCTTTCTTCTATTTCCCCTTTTCGCTCCCTTTTATTTTTGTGAGTGGGAGGAGCAGCGTCAAAAGGTGAGGTTAGGTAAATTTAGACTCGTTTTCTTTCTTCTATTTCACCCATTTCGCCCCCTTTTCTTATTTTTGCGAGTGGGAGAAGCAGCGTGAAGGTGAGGTGGGTGTCAGCGCGCACGTCCTGAGGTGAGCACAGGTGTGGAGGCAATTGAGGTGTGGAGCAGTACCCGGGACACCTGGCCGGCCCTCCTTTTGTGGCAGTGTGGGTGGGAGTGGCGGCGGTGATGGCGGTTGTAATGATGATGGTGATCGTGGTAGTGGTGGTGGTGGTAGTACGGAAATGGAGGAAGGAGTGGTGGTGGTGGTGGTGGTGGTGGTGGTGGTGGTGCTAATGCATGAGTGGGAAGGTACTTGAGGTTTGGTTGGTACATGATGAGGGTGTTTGATAATCTATTTACTGCTGCTGCTTTTTTTTTTTTTTTTTTTTTATACCATGTGGGCTTGTGATCCTTTCTACTTTTTTTTTTTTCTTTATCGAGGCAGGAAGACGCATAGACATTTATTGAGCCTTTTTTCCTCCTCTTTTTATTTTCTTTCTCCTTTTATGTTGGTTGGAAAGACGATAAGCGGATGTTTTATTTTTAGTTTTAGTTTTATTTTCTTTTGTTTTTGTTGTTAGTAAGAGTGATTACTTTACAAGCCATTTTTTTTTAATACATTTTCTTCAAGACTGGACAGACAAATAGCCGCCTTTTTTATCTTTTCTTTCTTTCATTTTTTTTAGGCTAGAAAGACAAAAAAAAAGCAATTAAGTTTTTTTTTAGATTTTCCTTTTTTTTTGTGTGAATTGGAAAATATCTGGCCATTTTTCATTTCCCTTCACCTTTTTTTTTCTCTTCCTTTTTGTGTCTGCCTTCAATTAATCTCTCTCGCGTGCATAAAGAATAAATAAATAAGAAATAAAATAATAGAATAAAGAAATAAACTACGAGGGAGAGAACAGGATGCAAACAGATAATGGTTCCTTGATGGTGGTGCAAATGGTGGTGATGATAGTGGTAGTGGTGGTAATGGTGGTTGTTGTGGTGGTGGTGGTAGCGGTGGAAGTACTTGTGGTGAGCGTTGTGGTGTTGATGGTGATATTGGTAATGGTGATAATGGTAATGGTGGTGGTAATGTTGGTAGTAGTACGTAGTAGTAGTAGTAGTAGTAGTAGTGGTGGTGGTGGTGGTGGTGGTGGTGGTGGTAATATAACTAGTAACAACTAAAACTTAGAATAAAACGTAACTACTCTCTCTCTCTCTCTCTCTCTCTCTCTCTCTCTCTCTCTCTCTCTCTCTCTCTCTCTCTCTCTCTCTCTCTCTCTCTCTCTCTCTCTCTCTCTCTCTCTCTCTCTCTCTCTCTCTGGATTACCTCTTATTTGTTCTTTCTTTTGCTTTCCGTTAGTTAGATGACTGTACTCTCTCTCTCTCTCTCTCTCTCTCTCTCTCTCTCTCTCTCTCTCTCTCTCTCTCTCTCTCTCTCTCTCTCTCTCTCTCTCTCTCTTATCTCTTCTCTCTCTTGCTTTCCGTTAGATGTTCTGTGACCTCGCACACCTGGTTGACCTTCTGCAGGTGTGCCTTCCTTCTAAGCCTGACTCCCGCCGTGGCATGCCTTCCCTCCTGGAGTCTCGGCCCTTTACTCTCCACCACTGACCTCCTGTATGACTTAATTTCAAAGGCCACGTGTGCTGAATGCTGATTAATTAACCTGTGCTTCCTTTCCATCTGTCACGTTTTGAGTTTAGGGATTTCATATAGTTGGTAGTTTTCTGTCTCTCAGTTTCTCTCTCTGTCTGTGTTTCTCTGTGTCTGTGTGTTTCTCTCTGTTTCCGTGTTTCTCTTTCTCTGTTTCCCTGTTTATCTTTTTCTGTTTCTCTCTCTCTCTCTCTCTCTCTCTCTCTCTCTCTCTCTCTCTCTCTCTCTCTCTCTCTCTCTCTCTCTCTCTCTCTCTCTCTCTCTCTCTCTCTCTCTCTCTCTCTCTCCCTGACACATCATTGCACTGTAAGAAAGGTTCTGGTCAATGGGAAAACCGTGGAGAGAGAGAGAGAGAGAGAGAGAGAGAGAGAGAGAGAGAGAGAGAGAGAGAGAGAGAGAGAGAGAGAGAGACTAAATACTTCTCGTTTTGATATTATTCCACTCATTCTTGTCTTAAAAAATTAAGTCTCGCTTTCCCTGTGTGTGTGTGTGTGTGTGTGTGTGTGTGTGTGTGTGTGTGTGTGTGTGTGTGTGTGTGTGTGTGTGTGTATTATTCTTAAACTCGTGATGGCCTTCTGACTTTGAAACATAAGAATAAATGATGGAAAGAAATATAAGGCACAATGATGAACAGATCTATAAGTAAAGTATTTAAGTGCGTCGACGAGGAGGTGAGATAAGAAAGCTGTGGAAGAAAGATATATGGAATGAAGATAAAGGAGTAAATATTGATGCGTTGATAAAATATAAATAGGAGGAGGGAGAGAGGGGGAGAGTTAGATGGTTATAGGGAGAGAGAGAGAGAGAGAGAGAGAGGAATGGAAAGGAAAGGAAAGGAAGAGGAGGGAGAGGGGAAAGTTAGATGGTTATAGAGAGAGAGAGAGAGAGGAATGGAAAGGAAAGGAAAGGAAGAGGAGGGAGAGAGGAGAGTTAGATGGTTATAAGGGGGAGAGAGAGGAAAGGAGAGGAGAGGAAACGAAAGGATAGGAAAGGAAGAGTAAGAGTAAGAGGGGAATTAAGTTCATAGATCAGAGATGAATGCAACTGAATTTTTCCCTGCCACGTTCAACAATACAAAAAAAATAATAGATAAATAAATAGAAATAGAAAATAAATTAAAGAAACGTGTGTGATAAATATTGAACATTTTCTCACTGTTCACTTCAATTCAGGGAAAAGAAAAAGTTGATTGTTAGAGAAAGAAATAAAGAAATATGTAACTTCACCACCACAAAAGCAACATCCCAGAAGAGAAACGAAAAAAAAAGTAAAATGAATAGATAAAGATAAGAGAAAATTGATTGCTGTAAAAAAAAAAAGGATACAAAGAAAAGAAGAAAAAAAAGTCTGCAATGTAAAAATAAATTGAATAGAAATAAATGAATAAAGAAATAAACAAGCAACAACAACAACAACAACAACAACAACAACAACAACAACAACAGGAATAAGTAAATAAATGAAAAAAAAGGAAGCAAAAATAATTGATGTACAAAATAAAGATACAAAAAGATTGAAAAGAATACAAATAAACAAATAAATAGATAAATAAAAGAAAATGGATGAATAATTAAATAAAACTCACCAACAACAAAAAAAAAAAAAAAAAAAAACAGAAAGAATTGATATAAAAACAACATGTAAAAAAAACTCGAGCACACCCAAACTCTATAATCAAACCATTCCTTTTGCTAAGCCACGCCAATTTATTGCTGGCAGGTCCCCTCCCTTCCCCTCCCTCACCCCTCCCTTCCCCTCCCCCTTCCACAGCCCTTTCCTCACCCTTCCTCCTTCCCCCATTCCCCTTCCACTGTCTCTTCTTCACCTTCCCCCTTCGCTCCTTCCACTGCTCTTTCCTCCCCCATTCCTCTTCCATAGCCCCTTCCTCACCCTTCCCCCTCTTCCCTTCTCCTTTCCAATGCCCCTTCCTCTTCCCTCTCGCCCCTTCCACTGCCCCCTCCTCCCCTCTTACCTCTTCCCCAGCCCCTTCGGCCCTTCCACCCTTCTCGCTCCCCTCAGCCCCACTATTGGTCGGCAGCGGGCGGCGGGGACCAATCAGAGAGGACTATATCGAGGTGCTCTGCTTCCGGTTGTCCGCCATTTTGTTTTCGCTTTTTTTCTCTTTCTTTATCTCTCTCTCTCTCTCTCTCTCTCTCTCTCTCTCTCTCTCTCTCTCTCTCTCTCTCTCTCTCTCTCTCTCTCTCTCTCTCTTCTCTTATTCTCATTGTCCTTTTTCTTTTTTTTTTCTTTGTCTTATTGGTTTGTTTGCATGTTCGTGTGTGTGTGTGTGTGTGTGTGTGTGTGTGTGTGTGTGTTGTAAGGTGTGGTGGTGGTAGTGGTTGTTGTTGTTGTTGTTGTTGTTGTTATTTTGTTGTTAATATTTCCATTCGATTTTGCTGTTCTTTTTTTTTTCTTGTCCTTGTTGCTTTTGTTCTTGTTCTTGTTGTTCTTGTTTTTCTCTTTGGTATTTTCTTACTACTACTACTACTACTACTACTACTACTACTACTACTACTACTACTACTACTACTACTACTACCACCACCACCACCACCACCACCACCACCACCACCACCACTACTACTACTACTACTACTACTACTACTATAATACTGCCACCACCACCACTACCACCACTACCACCATCACCACTTTTATTACAGAGACGATAATTACACACACACACACACACACACACACACACACACACACACACACACACACACACACACACACACACACACACACACACACACACACACATACACAGCGAGACAAAGCAATGCAGTCAATGTGCTTCTTTTTGTTTTCTTGTCTTCTATTTTCTTTGAGGCAAGAGGAGGAGGAGGAGGAGGAGGAGGAGGAGGAGGAGGAGGGAAGCCACATGAGGACCACCACCACCACCACCACAATATCCAACACTAACTCCTCCTCCTCCTCCTCCTCCTCCTCCTCCTCCTCCTCCTCCTCCTCCTCCTCCTCCTCCTCCTCCTCCTCCTCCAGGGAATCGTGATAGAATTTGCAAGTTTGCGCACCGCGTCTTACTGAGAGAGAGAGAGAGAGAGAGAGAGAGAGAGAGTGAGGTTGTGGTGGGGGCAGACGTGTTTTGTTGTGGTTCTTGTGGTCAGTCAGTGGTGGAGGGGTGGAGGGGTGGAGGTGGGGGAGGTGGGGGTAGAAGAGGGAGTGGATGGGAGTATCATTATTGTGGGGGTGGGGTGGTTCCAAAGATCGGGGGGAGGGGGAGAGGTGGGAGTAAAAAAAAAAGGGGGTTGAGAGAAAGATAAAGAGATTAACTTGCATTACCAGAAGCAGAGAGAGAGAGAGAGAGAGAGAGAGAGAGAGAGAGAGAGAGAGAGTAGCGGCAATTAATGGAGTGTCAGGTAAGGCGAATGACACCACCAGGTATAAGAAATTAATCACCAAACAGGTAAGAAAACTGCATAGAGTCAGGTGTGCACAGAGTCACTTGTACACACAGGTAGGTAGTATACTCAAGTCAGTTATAGACAGATAGATAGATAGGTAGGTAGATTGATAGATAAACAGATAGGCAGATAATAGATAGATGATTAGATAGATATATAGATAGGTTAGATAGACGCGGATAGATGAATAAATATATAGATAGGCAGATATACTATAGTCACACACACACACACACACACACACACACACACACACAGGGAGGCGGTGGCATAGTGGATAAGATGGTGAGCATGGGATCGGGCAGACGTCCACGTGTAGGTTCGAATCCCACCACGTATCGCCTTAATATGTACTTTGCCATTTGTCGAGTGGTTTAAAGTTACCTGCATGATACGTCCTCAGGTTCTAGGTGGTTAAAAGGTGCGCTTAGGTGGTGATATGGGCCCTAATATGGGTACCACTATAAATGAAATTGCCTGCGCCAATACTCTTCAAGTTACATACAGGCGCTATAGGTGTTGTTGTTGTTGTTGTTGATACTGCTAATGAGTTTTGTATTTATTATCATTATTTGTTGTTTAGGTATTTTTACACACACACACACACACACACACACACACACACACACACACACACACACACACACACACACACACACACACACACACACTTTGCATACATCTTATTGTTCTTGTTATTGTTGTTGTTTGTTGTATTGTATATTTTTGTTCCTTCTATCCTCCTCCTCCTCCTCCTCCTCTTCTTCTTCTCCTCCTCCTCCTCCTCCTCCTCCTCCTCCTCCTCATTTATCTTGTAATCATAAAGGCTGTGATGAGGCATATATGTATAAGCGCGCGCGCGCGTGTGTGTGTGTGTGTGTGTGTGTGTGTGTGTGTGTGTGTGTGTGTGTGTGTGTGTGTGTGTGTGTGTGTGTGTGTGTGTGTGTTTAGGGTCAAGACACACACACACAATTACCTGCTGTATATTCCCGAAGGAAGCTCTCGGCTCCTCTTACCTCACCTGCAACTCCACACCTTGGCGCCTCCTCCTCCTCCTCCTCCTCCTCCTCCTCCTCCTCCTCCTCCTCCTCCTCCTCCTCCTCCTCCTCCTCCTCCTCCTCCTCCTCCTCCTCCTCCTCCTCCTCCGTTTGCTTCCACAACTATTTTTTTCCTTTACGTTATTGTTGTTTTTTGTTTTTGTCATCATTATTGTAATTATTATTATTGTTTTTATCATTAATGTTATTGTTATTATTATTTTTTTATCATTAATGTTATTATTATTATTATTATTATTATTATTATTATTATTATTATTATTATTATTGTTGTTGTTGTTGATGTTGTTACACTGCCTCCTCCTCCTCCTCCTCCTCCTCCTCCTCCTCCTCCTCCTCCTCCTCCTCCTCCTCCTCCTCCTCCTCCTCTTCTTCATTATCATAATCGTCTTCTTCTTCTTCTTTTTCTTCTTCTTCTTCTTCTTCTTCTTCTTCTTCTTCTTCTTCTTCTTCTTCTTCTTCTTCTTCTTCTAACTGCTTCTAACTACTTCTCTTGTTGCCTGCTGGCGTTCAGGGCGCAGCAGGTGGTGGTGGTGGTGGTCGTGGTGGTGGTGGTGGTGATGGTGGTGGTGGTGTAATGAGGAGCTGTAGCAGTAGTAGTGGTCTCTCTCTCTCTCTCTCTCTCTCTCTCTCTCTCTCTCTCTCTCTCTCTCTCTCTCTCTCTCTCTCTCTCTCTCTCTCTCTGTGTGTGTGTGTGTGTGTGTGTGTGTGTGTGTGTTTATTTTCTCGGTATCTTTGCAAAGGTGTGAAATTATCTTAACATGATGGTGGAAAATTAGAACTTATAATAGTGAAAGAAGTGGAGCAAGAACAGGAGCAGGAGGAGGAGGAGGAGGAGGAGGAGGAGGAGGAGGAGGAGGAGGAGGAGGAGGAGGAGGAGGAGGAATGGGTGGCAAATTGTTCTAAATCTGTAGGAACACACAAACACACACACACACACACACACACACACACACACACACACACACACACACACACACACACACACACACACGCACACACTTACACGGATGATTAATGGAAAGTAACTCATTTTTGTCTTGTCTCGAATTTTAACTCTTTTTCGTGTTGGTTTCTAAAGGTGATCGTAGCGCGCCACTGCAAAGGCCAAGAAAAATATTAATTCGCCATTTCTGGATGACTAAAGGTGAAAGTGTCCCAGCTCTCTCTCTCTCTCTCTCTCTCTCGGTGGGTCTTAAGGTGAGCATGAGTGTAAGTGGTGTGAGTGGGTGAGGACTGACGGGGCTTGTGGCGAGGTGACGGCTGGTGGGACTGTGGGTGATGTAGTGGTGAGGGTGATAGTGAGGGTGTGGGTTAGTGGTGAGCGTAACAGTGCGGGCTTGGTGAGGTAAGGGGTGAGTGATGATGGGGGCTCAGTGAGGGCTGCGGGTGAGGTGAGGGCTGAGTGTGGGGTGAAGGCTGAGTGTGGGGTGAGGGATGAGTGTGGGGTGAGGGATGAGTGTGGGGTGAGGGATGAGTGAGGGTGAGGGTCGAGTGAGGTAAGGGGTAAGTGAGGGTGGGGGCTGAGTAAGAGTGAGGGCAGGATGAGGATGAAGGGTGAGTGAGGTGAGGGCTGCGGGCGGGTCAGGCGGGCGGTATTAGCGGGTGTCAGCGAGCGTCAGGCGTCTGTGTGTCGGGTGTCAGCTCCTCGCCGACTGCGGGGCAACAAAAAGTGAGTCTAGGCGTGTCGGCCGCTGGCAGATCGACACAACTGCCGCCCACCACCCACACGCCCGCACCTTCCGCCCTGAGGCACCCCCGCGCTGCTCACTTACCCTCGGGGCAGGCCGGTGAGGGGACACACGGCGGGCTGGTGGATAATTTAGAGCGTTAATGGAAGCATATTGGACACATGTGTGTGGCATAATTTGTATGCCCGCCCGGTACACTTCATTCACAAATCCCGCAGCACAGGTGACGCGTGGCGAGATTTACCTGTGCTGTTTGTTCTTGCCTGCACTGCCCCATCCTTCCCGGATTTGTGTCTCAGGGTGGTGGTGGGGCCGGGGCAGGGTGTTGGGGTGGTGGAGGGGGAGGGTGCTGCAGGGTGAGGGTAAGGGAGGAAATTAGTGGAGGTGTGGCGGCGCGGCAGCAGCGAGGTGCGTTCATTGTGGCCGCTGCGCCGCTGCCTCGCCGGCTTCGTACGCCGCTCACCACGTGTGACTTTGTGTCTCCGTCCCGCGCCCGTCCTGCCCAATAGTCGCCCTGCGACGCCTGCACCCGGTGGCTTATGGCGTGGGTCAAGCTGCTGGGGAGTGGGTGGGCTGTGAGGCGGGAGGGCGAGCGGGGGCGGCGTGGTGGAGTGTCAGGGCGGGGGTCGGGCAGCGGCGGGGAGGTGGGCGGGTTTCGTGCGCGGCGGCCACCAGGGGTCACCAGATCTGATAACACAGTTGTGCACCTTTTGTAAACTCCACACTGGTGCCCCTGACGCCGTGCCCTACCCCTTCCCTGCCTAGTGCCACGCCCGCGAGAGGGACCACGCCCACGCCCATGTTGACAGACGGGGCAGCAGGGGCGGCTGATGCAGGGACAGATCGGCCCGCCGGAAGTAAGATGACGGTGCCCAGGTGAGAGGCTCGGGTAGGGGGTGCCGGGAGGGGAAGGGGAGGAGATGGGGGGAGGGGGAGAGGGGGACAAGAGCAGCCTGGCGCCAACACTGATTTTCAATTCAGGAGGAGTGGCGCGTCCTGGGTTCGTCCCGCCGCCTCCCACCCCACCTCCCCTCATCACCCAACCAGCCCTGGCCCACGCCCTCCCCACCACACCGCCCCATACACCCCCCATTGCACCGCCCACTCCCCATCATGCACGGGCGTAGCGGCTCATGGGACGGCCTGGCTGGCACACGTGAGGCTCGCGAGCATACACACACACACACACACACACACACACACACACACACACACACACACACACACACACACACACACAACTTGTCTGGATGTGTGAGCTCTCCATGAATATTTTAGTGTGAGTGAGGGAGTGAATGAGTGAGAGTAAGTGAATACGAAACAATTGCAGTGAGTGAGTGAGTGAGTGACTGAGTGAATGAGGTAGAGAATGAATGAATGAATGAAAGAAACAAAGAATCAGAGGAAAATTTAGAATGAGGGAATGAGTGAGTGAAACGGAGTGAGGAAAGAAATGAGTGAGTGAGTGAAGGAGGAGGAGGAAGAGGGGGAAGAGGAAGAGGAGGGGGAGGAAGATGGGGAAGAGGAGGAGGACCATGGACGTGGGAGGCAGAAAGTACATGAATGAGTGAGAAAAAGGTGAGAGGCGAATAAGAATGAGAGGGAGGAGAGGTA
>NC_059275.1:3336874-3344374 GCF_017591435.1 Portunus trituberculatus
TCTCTCTCTCAGTATTAGTTCGACAGTTGGGGAGCGTGTGGTGGGGCGAGTTGGGGGAAGATGGGGGAGGAGGGAGAGGGTAATGGAGAGGGGAGAGGAGGGGGCCACTGTCAGGCGGAGTCAGTTGGTGTCAGCTGGAGGGCATTATTGGGGGAGGTGGGGGCAGGGGTGGAAAATCTGGAACTGGAATGAGGGGAGGGGAATGAGGGAAGGGGAACTTGGGATGAGGGGAGGGGAACTTGGGGATGAGGGGAGAGGAAATTAGAATAGAGGATGAATTTGAGTAAGAAGAGGGAAAGAACGTGAGTTAAAACATGAGGAAGAGAGAGGAAGAAGAAATAGGGAAGGAAGAGGGAGAGGAAGAAAAAAATGGGGAAGGAAAAGAGAACAAGGAGAAATGGGGAAGGAAGAGAGAGAGAGGAATAAGAAATGAGGAAGAGAGAGAGGAAGAAGAAATAGGGAAGGAAGAGAGAGGAAAAAGAAATGGGGAAAGAAGAGAGAGGAAGAATAAATAGGGAAGTAAGAGAGAGAAAATGGGAAAGGAAGAGAGAGGAAGAGAGAGAGGAAGAAGAAATGGGGAAGGAAACAAGGAAGAATAGGATATGGAAGGAAAGGAGACGAGAATAATCATTTTAGTAGGTAAGGAGAAGGAGGAAGAGGAGTATGAAGAGAAGGAGGAGGAGGAGGAGGCAAGGGGATGGGGAAGGGGAAGGGGAAGAGGGGAAGAGGAAGGGGGAAGAAGGACTTTGACCTGGGCTTGGCTTACCTCTCTTCTCTCACCCCCTCCCCTCTGGCTCCACAAATATTCTCTCTCTCTCTCTCTCTCTCTCTCTCTCTCTCTCTCTCTCTCTCTCTCTCTCTCGTCTAACACTATTATTCCATTATTACACTTAATGTATATGATTAAGAAGAGAGAGAGAGAGAGAGAGAGAGAGAGAGAGAGAGAGAGAGAGAGAGAGAGAGAGAGAGAGAGAGAGAGAAACACGCTCTTAACCTGACCCAATGTGTGTGTGTGTGTGTGTGTGTGTGTGTGTGTGTGTGTGTGTGTGTACAGATAAGCCGAGCGAAGTTTACTACTATTATTATTTATTTTTTCCATGATTAGAGGCGAGAATCAGAGGAAGGTGAAAACAAAATAGAATAAAATACAAAAGCAAAAATAAATAGTGAGAGAAGAATTTTACACACACACACACACACACACACACACACACACACACACACACACACACACACACACACACACACATGAACTTAATAATCAGACAAAATATAGGTAGACTTATATTAAGAAATCATATGCAGAGAGAGAGAGAGAGAGAGAGAGAGAGAGAGAGAGAGAGAGAGAGAGAGAGGAGTGTCAAGTAGGCTGATGCACTTGGTAGGGGGAAAAGGAGGAGGAGGAGGAGGAGGAGGAGGAGGAGGAGGAGGAGGAGGAGGAGGAGGAGACTGGCCACTGAACCTTAGCCTGTTTAGGAAAAGAACCTGTTTCATTCATATGTGTAGCCAGCGAGTGGTTATTCCTCCTCCTCCTCCTCCTCCTCCTCCTCCTGCATCAGTCAGTCGGTCAGTCAACGCGCCGCAGGGCTCGTCAGCTGACTTCCCAACGCGGCACGTGCAAGTCAACCTATGTGCACTCAGTCAGTCAGTCAGTCAGCCACTCAGTCAGTCAGTCAGTCAGCCATTCAGTCAGTCAGTCGGCCAGTCAGTCAGTTGAAGGCAGTGATTGTGTTTCATTTGATTGTTTAAGTGGTGATTTTATTTTGTTTTGTCAGTTAATTCAGTTAGAATGCTAGTTAGTGGATCAGTTAGTAGCAAGTAAGGTTATTTAGGTTAGTGGTTAGTGGATCTTAGAGTTATAAGTTGGTGAGTGAGTGAGTCAGTCAGTGAGTCAGTTAATCAGTTAGGGAGTTAGTTTGTTGGTCAGTGAGTCGTTCAGTTAATTAATTTGATACTGGAGTTAATAAATTTGTCAGTCATTCAATTAATCAGTCATTTAGCGATCTAGTTGTTTAGTAAGTTGTCTGTTTAGTAAGTTAGTTCGTCATTTTGCCAGTCAATTAGGTAGTACAATAGTCAGTCAGTCAGTAAGCCAGATTTAACCTTTTGAGTACCATGAGCGTTTCTATATTCATTCTGCTTACTATTTGGTGATTTTATAAAGCTTCAGAAACTTATGTGAGGGATTAAAATAGTGAGGACTGTGGCCATTAATCTTCTGACCTCCATGGACCCTTCCTAATGTCAATAAAATGGTCTAATCGTACTCAAATCTCAAGGTAAAAATGTGTCCCAGTACTGAAGGCGTTAGTCAGTCAGTCATTCAGTCATTTAGTAAGTCGGATTTGAGACAGTCTACTTACCCACTTACCCAACACAGGCACCAACATAACTCACAGGAACACAGACAAACCCGTGATTTTCTCCTCTTATTGCTGCGATATATCTCTCTCTCTTTGCAATCAAGGAATTCTCTCGCACCTCACTCGACACTCCCAGGAACGTAGATCAAAACAGCAGCTGCCCTTCAATGAGAAATAATGATACTCAGATAAGAAAAGAGGTCAGTGAATGCAGTTTTCTAGTTCATTGTTCAAATTATGTACGTAATATTTCTTTTTGATTTTATTCGCTCCGGTTGAGTTTATATTTTGTATTTTGTTGACTGGTGTTGTCTTATGTTTACGAGGTGGCCAATCTGTCAGTCTGTTATTTATTCAGTCTTTTTGCTGTCATTGTTGCGAGTCAGTGAGTTAGTTAGTCTTTTAAGTTATTGAGTCAGTCAGTTAGTCATTGATATTTCCTTACATACATTTAGTCATTCAGTCTGTCAGTCATTAGGTCATAAATTCATTATCATATTTGTTTTTTTTAGTCAGTCAGTCTGTCAGTTATTTTCTCAGCTGTCTGTTTCACCAGTTAATCAGTCAGTCAGTCAGTCGCTATCTCAACATACCATCAGTCAAACATCTAGTCATCTTTCCTCCCAGTCAGTCAGATAGTCAGTCTGTCAGTCAATCAGTCAGTCATTCTATCAACTGTCTATTTCATCAGTCAGTCAATCAGTCAGATCAATCAGTCACTTATCTCATCGTGTCATCACTCAATCATCTAGTCATTTTTCCTCCCAGTCAGTCAGTCACTCAGTCATTAAATCAGCTGTGCATTTTATCAGTCAGTCTGTCAGTCAGCATTTTAGCAGTCAGTCAGTCAGTCAGTCATACCTCCTCAGTCAATCATCTTGTTACAGTCAATCAGTCAGTCAGTCAGTCAGTCAGTCAGTCAGTCATTAATTTTATCAGTCAATCAGTCAGTCAGTCAGTCAGTCAGTTTAGTCAGTCAGTCAGTCATTTTATCAGTCAATCAGTCAGTCAGTCAGTCAGTCATTTTATCAGTCAGTCAGTCAGTCAGTCAGTCAGTCAGTGGGAGAGGAGAGTGAGGGGAAATTCCTTCTTAACACGTGGTCCATATTAAAGTTTTGTTATTATGAGTTCGTTAGTGACCATTGTTATTTGTTCTTTGTTTATCAGTTTGTTTATTTATGAAATGTGCCTGGAGGAGGAGGAGGAGGAGGAGGACCGTCTCTCTCTCTCTCTCTCTCTCTCTCTCTCTCTCTCTCTCTCTCTCTCTCTCTCTCTCTCTCTCTCTCTCTCTCTCTCTCTCTCTCTCTCTCTCTCTAAATGCAGAGTATCTCTTATTTTTCCTTTGTTTTTTTTTTTTTCTTTCTTTCTTTCTTTCTTTCTTTCCTCCTCTCTTTCTTTCTTTTCTTCTTTCCTTTAGTCACTTCTTCATTTCATTATATCTTTCCTTCATTTCTTACTTTCCTTTACTCCTCTTCTGTTTCATCCTTCCCTCCTTTCTTTCTTCCTTTTTTTCATTCATTCATTCATTCCCTTCCCTTCCCTTCCCTTCTCTTCCTTTCCCATCACAAAACCAATCATTTCACCCCTTCCTTCCCTCTCCACCACCACCACCACCACCTCATCCGCACACCCTCCACCACCACCACCACTACCAACGCCCCCTCTAGAGTCCACCCGTGCCAAATCCACATCAATTCCATCCTTTATCTTGCATCCAATAGCTACTCCACCCATTTCATCTTTTTCTCCACGTGTCTTTCTCCTCCTCCTCCTCCTCCTCCTCCTCCTCCTCCTCCTCCTCCTCCTCCTCCTCCTCCTCCTCTTACCGTAGACGGACAGGGCGTTAGACTACCTCCACTAGCCTTTCATCCACCCTCCCTCACCTCCACCTCGTATCTCTGGGTGGGCGTGGAGTCGCGGTGGGCGGGAGAGTAGGTGGGCGGGCTGAAGGGTGGGGCAGAAATGCAGTGGGTGGGTGAGCAGGTGGAGGTGGTGGGCGTTGAGGTGGACTTATATGGGAGATGGACAGCAGGTGTGGTCGCCGGGGGGATGGGGAGGGGAATGGGGAGATGGGGGAAGGGGATGGGGAGGTATGGAAGGGAATGGGCAGTTCTTATGCATGGGGTGAGGAGGTGAGGGAGGAAGAGACTGTGTGTGTGTGTGTGTGTGTGTGTGTGTGTGTGTGTGTGTGTGTGTGTGTGTGTGTGTGTGTGTGTTTGAAGAAGGAAGGAAGAAAGAGATGGGAGAGGAGGAGAGGGACAGGGAGATAAAGATAGAGAAGGGAGACAGGTAGATAGACGAAGGAGGAAAGGAAGAGAAGGAGAGGGGAAAGATGAGATAATGAAGGAGATAAAATAGATTGATGATGAAGGAAGAAAGGAAGGAAGAGAAATGAAAAGGAATAACAAGTGTGGTAAAAAAGGAATAGAGAAAGAAACAAAGGACACGGAAAATGTAAGAATAAAGGACAGAAGAAGGAAGAGAGAGAAAGAAGGAAAGATGAATAGATAGACAGGAAAAAATTAATTGGAAAAGGAGACAGAGAAATCAGAAAACAAGAATAGAGACGAGAAGTAAAATAGGAAATAAGGAAACAAAATAGAAGAAAATGAAGATAGGTCGCAAAAAGAAAATGAATAAAGAGAGAGAAAAAAGTAAGAAAAAAAAATGAATGAAGATGAGTCAGATTTTAACAGCTGCCCCAAAAAATATAAATAAAATAAACACAAAACTGACATTCACGTAACGAAGGACTAAAAAAAGTGAACGAATGGATAAATAAATGAATAAATAAAAGAAATAATAATAAAACCAGATAGTAATAGATAAGTACATACATTGATGGCTTTCTCAATACGTTAATATATTTTACGAGTCACAACAAAATATATAGAAGAAATAAAAATGAAAATAGACAAACGAGGACATTGGGGTAAATCTCTCTCTCTCTCTCTCTCTCTCTCTCTCTCTCTCTCTCTCTCTCTCTCTCTCTCTCTCTCTCTGCTAATAGGGTGTAGGAACAAAAACGTGATATATGTAAGCTTTCCCCCATCCATCAGTGTATTGAGGGGCGTGGGGGCGTGGGTGGGGGAAGCGTGCACCCATTCACCCTTTCAGCGGTAGGTAATGGGGGCAAGTGTGCATACCTCTCCCCCATTCACTTGTGCTTAATGGGTGATGAGATAATGGTGTATTTTTTTTTCTTTTTTCTTTCTTCCAATGTATCTAGAAATGTCACTGCATACTCCTTTTGTCTTCCTCTTCCTCCTCTTCCTCTTCTTCCTCCTCTTCCTCTTCTTCCTATTCACTTGTAGTTGATATAGGAAGCAGAAATCTATACCCATCACTTTTTTCTTTCCTTACCTTCTTCTTCTTCTTCTTCTTCTTCTTCTTCTTCTTCTTCTTCTTCTTCTTCTTCTTCTTCTTCTTCTTCTTCTTCTTCTTCTTCTTCTGTCTTTGTCTTTGTCTTCTGTCTTCTTCTTCTTCTTCTTCTGTTCTTCTTCTTCTTCTCTTCTTCTTCTTCTTCTTCTTCTTCTTCTTCTTCTTCTTCTTTGTCTTTGTTGTTGTTGTTGTTGTTGTTGTTGTTGTTGTTGTTGTTGTTGTTGTTGTTGTTGTTGTTGTTGTTCTTATCTTCTTTCTCCTCCTCCTCCTCCTCCTCCTCCTCCTCCTCCTCCTCCTCCTCCTCCTCCTCCTCCTCCTCCTCCTCCACCACCACCACCACCACCACCACCACCACCACCACCACCACCACCACCAACCACCACCCCCACCCACCCCTTCCTTCCACCACCACCCTTCCTTCATCAGTATTTATCATGGCTCACTAGGGCACAATGATCCTCGCTTCGCTTAATATTCACTCACACTTCGCCATTTGTAAATCCAAGTGACTTCAGAGGCCGTGACGCACACTAAGGGACTGCGTGGGCTGCTGGGGGCGCCGTGCCGGGGGGCGTGGAGGTGGGCGGCGTGTGTGGTGAGCTGAGGCGCATGGGGAATGAGGCTGTGAGGGTCTGTGGGGGGTCACTGCATTGGGAAGGGAAGGAAAGGGGTGTTATTGTGCTTGATGGGGGTGATGGGGAAGGTGATGTTAAGAATGGGGTGATGGGACGTGAGGGGCTGCTTGTGAAGGGGTGATGGGACGGGATGGGCTGCTTGTGAAGGGGTGATGGGACGGGATGGGCTGTTTGTGAAGGGGTGATGGGACGGGAGGGGCTGCTTGTGAAGGGGTGATGGGATGGGATGGGCTGCTTGTGAAGGGGTGATGGGACGGAATAAGTTGCTTGTGAAGAGGTGATGGGACGGGATGGGCTGCTTGTGAAGGGGTGATGGGACGAGATGGGCTGCTTGTGAAGGGGTGATGGGACAGGATGGGCTACTATAAATGGGTAATGGGAAAGGATGCTGGGAAAGATGTTAAAAAATGGGGTGACAGATGGGAGATGATGGGACTAAAGCTTCAATTTCTCAAGTAATAGGAAGGTAAAGATGGGGAAGAAAGAAATGATGGGAAGATTCAGAGAAATGGGAGTAGAAATAAATGATTACTAATAAGATATGAAGCTAATGGGGAATAGAAGGAGGAAGAGAGAAAAATGTGGAATAAATGGAGAGATAAGGAAGAGGTAGAGGGAAATAGTAGAAAATGAAGAAGAGGGGTTGAGGATATGGTGAGGGGAAGAGGAATGGTGGAGGCAGTGAGTGAGGGGAGGTGCAGTGTCTTAATGAAGGGGTTTGGGGTGGAGGGGAGGGATGAGGTGGGCGGAGGTACAATTTCTAGAAGGTTGGGCTGACAAATACACGTTGGGGAAACACAAGTTAAAGGGTTAATGTGGGGTGAGAGATGGAAAATGTTTGAGGATGTGTGTGTGTGTGGAGAGAGAGAGAGAGAGAGAGAGAGAGAGAGAGAGAGAGAGAGAGAGAGAGAGAGAGAAAAGTGGGGTGAAAAAAATATTCGTTCGGGGAGATTAGGAAGAAATGATACAGGGGTGAAAAATTATGAGGGTGATGATGATGATGAGGGTGATGATAATAATGAGGGTGATGATGATGGGATGAAAAAAAATGGGGTGAAAGAGATGGGAGGGGTGAAGTGGGGTGATTAAACAGCGAATTTTGAGGGGAAAGACTTAACGAG
>NC_059275.1:3361874-3364374 GCF_017591435.1 Portunus trituberculatus
TCCTTTTTTTTTATCTTTTTTTTATTTTATTCTTTTCTATTAGTTTTCTTTTTCATTTTATTTTTCTTCCTCTCCTTTTCTCCTCCAGTTTTTTTTTTTTGTTTTTCTTCTTTTATTTATTTATTTCATTCTCTCATCTCTTCTCTCTTCTCCTCCCCCTCCTCCTCCCACCACATCCTCTACCAACACACCACAGAAACACCTCCTCCTCCTCCTCCTCCTCCTCCTCCTCCTCCTCCTCCTCCTCCTCCTCCTCCTCCTCCTCCTCCTCCTCCTCCTCCTCCTCCTCCTCCTCAATCACCTCTGCCACACCCGAACTACCATATGCTCCTTTTGATTCCCTCCCCTCCCCTCACATCCTCCCCCTCACCCCTCACCCTCCTCCCCTCACCCCTCACCCCTCACCCTGCCTCACCCTTGCAGCCCAGCGTGGTATCAGTAACAGCAAGGCGCTCTCACCTGGTACAGAACACCCTAATCAGGACGAGAGAGAGAGAGAGAGAGAGAGAGAGAGAGAGAGAGAGAGAGAGAGAGAGAGAGAGAATGTTAAAATACGGAGTGAAAAAAAGAAACAAAAAAGCGAAGAGCAGAGAGAGAGAGAGAGAGAGAGAGAGAGAGAGAGTAGGATCACGTCTCATGTTTATTTGCCGACACGTGTAAAAGCGAGCGAGCGAACTAGAGAGAGAGAGAGAGAGAGAGAGAGAGAGAGAGAGAGAGAGAGAGAGAGAGAGAGAGAGGCTGGCTTAAAAACCTTACCTGTAAATTGTATACCTGGTTAATTAGATCTTTATTTATTTACCTGCTTAATTGGGGAGTAGGAGAAGGAACGGGGAGGAGGGTTGAAGAGAGAGGAGGGGTAGGTGGGGTGTTTATTAGGGTGGAGGAGCAGGGGAGGGGTTAGTTTATTGGGGTAAAATTGTTGCTTGTTTGTTTTAGAATTCCTGGTATTATTTGTTTTATTACGTGGGTTCATTCTCTCTCTCTCTCTCTCTCTCTCTCTCTCTCTCTCTCTCTCTCTCTCTCTCTCTCTCTCTCTCTCTCATTCTTTTCTCTTTTTTCCTTATTTTCCTTTTTACTCTATTTTTTCCCATTTTCTTAGTCTCCTGTTTATTGCTCTTCATTTCTTTGATTGATGTTTTGTGATCTTATCCTCTTAATCTCTCTCTCTCTCTCTCTCTCTCTCTCTCTCTCTCTCTCTCTCTCTGGTAAGAAGTATTTTGATGGTAACTGTCTGCTAGATCCTCCTCCTCCTCCTCCTCCTCCTCCTCCTCCTCCTCCTCCTCCTCCTCCTCCTCCTCCTCCTCCTCCTCCACACCCTGTAGCCTTGACGTTACCTGCTGGGTGGGCGCTGGGCTCTGGGTGGGCGTGGGCATCAAGTGCGGGCGTGAGTCACGGGCTGTGGGGGGAGTTGGGGTGGGCGTGGAGGCGTCTGACCGTTCCCCCGTTCCTTCGCTCTCGTCTCCAGTTACCTCCACTCTCTCCCACCTTTATAAATAGCGCCTGTTGACCTCCTGACCTCTTGTGTTCGATGGGCGGGGGTAGGCGTGGGCGTGGTGGGTCGTGGGTGGGTGGGTTGGTGGTGGTGTGAAGTGAAGCTGGGAAACAACGTAATGGGCATGTAATGGGAGATGGTGGTGATGGTGGTGGTGGTGGAGGTAATGGTGGTGGTGGTGGTGTGATAATCGTTATGATGGTGGTGGTGGTGTTTGTGATGATGGTGGTAGTGGTGGTGTTGGGTGTTGTTGTGTGTGGTAATGGTGGTGGTGGTGGTGGTGGTGGGTGTGTCATAATGGTATAGTGATGGTGATGTTGGTTGCCATAGTTTGTTTCCTCTTCCTCCACGTCCTCCTCCTCCTCCTCCTCCTCGTCCTCGTCCTCCTCCTCCTCCTCCTCCTCCTCCTCCTCCTCCTCCTCCTCCTCCTCCATCTCTCCTTTTCCTTCTCGTCCTCCTTCTCATCCTTTCTTCTATGCAAACGGTTTCTTCTGTGTTGGTTTGTCTAGCTCCCGTAAACATCCCAGAAAGAAGCAACAGATGTGCTTCCGTTTGTTCTTTTTACTGTTCGTTCCTCCTTTGGGTTCCTGTGTGTTCCGCCACGCCTCGCCCCGTCCCCAGCAGCCCCCGGTCCACGTCCCGCTGACGGGCGTATCACTTCCTCATCTCGCGTGAAAGTGTACACAAGTATTTCCGCCTCAGTGGCCGGACTCCCCCCCGTAGTGCAATCCCCCCTTCCCCTCTCCCTCCTCCCCTCCATACCATGAGTCTTCACACCGCGGGGGAACCAGTCGTGCGTGGTGGTGTGGGGGGAGGAAGGGGTGAATCTTCCTTGCTTCCTTCCCTCCCCAAAGCACGCCCGCCGGCAGATGGTTGTGGTGGTGGTGGTAGTGGTGGTGGTGGTGGTGGCCGGCTGTTTCCGGAGGCGTGTCGTGACGTGTGTACTGGGCGCCTTATGACTGACGGCCGCGGTTGGATGGTTGGATGGCGCCTCAGCCTGGCCACTGC
>NC_059275.1:3371874-3384374 GCF_017591435.1 Portunus trituberculatus
GATGAAAATAGAAACAAAAATAAATACAATAAAATATCATACTTGTTCTTCTGTTCTCTTATACTTCATTCCTTTTCCTTCTTTACATTTCATAACATGTCTTTTTCTCTAAACTTCTTCGCTTTTTCTCTTTTTTCTCTCTCTAAACTTCGCCTGGCTGGGAGTAGGAATGACTGGCTGGGAGTGGGAATGAGTGGCTGGGAGTGGGAATGACGGGCTGGGAGTGGGAATGAGTGGCTGGGAGTGGGAATGAGTGGCTGGGAGTGGGAATGAGTGGCTGGGAGTGGGAATGAGGGGCTGGGAGTGGGAATGAGTGGCTGGGAGTGGGAATGAGTGGCTGGGAGTGGGAATGAGGGGCTGGGAGTGGGAATGAGTGGCTGGGAGTGGGAATGACGGGCTGGGAGTGGGAATGAGTGGCTGGGAGTGGGAATGAGTGGCTGGGAGTGGGAATGACGGGCTGGGAGTGGGAATGAGTGGCTGGGAGTGGGAATGAGTGGCTGGGAGTGGGAATGAGTGGCTGGAAGTGGGAATGAGTGGCTGGGAGTGGGAATGAGGGGCTGGGAGTGGGAATGAGTGGCTGGGAGTGGGAATGACGGGCTGGGAGTGGGAATGAGTGGCTGGGAGTGGGAATGAGTGGCTGGGAGTGGGAATGAGTGGCTGGGAGTGGGAATGAGTGGCTGGGAGTGGAAATGAGTGGCTGGGAGTGGGAATGAGTGGCTGGGAGTGGGAATGAGTGGCTGGGAGTGGGAATGAGTGGCTGGGAGTGGGAATGAGTGGCTGGGAGTGGGAATGAGTGGCTGGGAGTGGGAATGAGTGGCTGGGAGTGGGAATGAGTGGCTGGGAGTGGGAATGAGTGGCTGGGAGTGGGAATGAGTGGCTGGGAGTGGGAATGAGTGGCTGGGAGTGGGAATGAGTGGCTGGGAGTGGGAATGAGTGGCTGGGAGTGGGAATGAGTGGCTGGAAGAAAAGTAGAAGTGAAAAGAAATAGATAAAAAGTATAAAGGAAAAAAAAAGATGTTAGAAATAAAAAGTAAAAAAAGAAAATTTAATAAGAGAAAAAAATAAAGGAGAAAATCAAGGAAACAAAGGAAGTGATCACACACACACACACACACACACACACACACACACACACACACACACACACACACACACACACACAGGTAGGGCAGTGAGGGACCTTCGTTAATCACGCCCCTCACCTGTACGAGCTCACCTGTCGGCGCCTCGCTCATCAGGTGCTCTGGCCTCACGGGGGGGGTGCTGGTGGGGGAGATAGGGAGGCTGGTAGGGGAGTAGCGGGCACCTGCTCCCCCTTCCCTCCCCTCCCCTCCCATTGCCTGTCCTCTCCCCTCCCCCCCTCCCTTTCCCCCCTGTGGCGTTGTGTGGAGTTTTTGTTTTGCAACTCAATTAGTTTTTCTCCACCACTGCCGCCGATCTGCGTCCATTGTGTGAGAGAGAGAGAGAGAGAGAGAGAGAGAGAGAGAGACAGACAGACAGAGAGAGACAGACAGACAGACATATTGACATACAGATAAACAGATAGACAGACAGGCAGACAGACTGATAAACAAACAGACAGACAGACAGACAGACAGACAGATTGACATACAGATAAACAGATAGACAGACAGGCAGACAGGCTGATAAACAAACAGACAGACAGACAGACAGACAGGCAGGCAGATTGTGAAGATCCATAAGACAAACAAAAAAAATAATGATAAAAGAGAGAATGGAAAATAAAAAAAAATGAAATGAAATACTAATAAAACTGACAAGGTAAGAGAGAGAGAGAGAGAGAGAGAGAGAGAGAGAGAGTGGCGTCTTCTTATAAACCATATCCTCCCCGTGGTGAAGGAGGCCCCAGGTGTCTGTCAGCTAAGGGGAAGGGGAGCAAGTATGGGGGTGGGGAGGAGATGGGGAGAGGTAGGGGAGGATAATGAGGGGTGGAGGAGAGAGGTGGGTGACGATAACAGGTGGATAAGTTGATGGATGAAGGCAGTGTGGGTGATGAGTGGGTGGAAGTGGTGTTGGGGTGAAGGGAGAATGGTGTGGAGTGCAGGAGTGGAGGTTAGGAATGGGTGGGAATGGGGAGTAGGGGGAGATGGGGAGTGGATGTGGTGGTGGTGATAGTGGTGGTGATGGTGATGGTGATGGTGTTGGTAATGGTGGTGGTAATGGTGGTGCTGGTGGTGGTGGTGGTGGTGGTGGTGGTGATGGTGATGGTGATGGTGGTGGTGGTGGTGTTGGTAATGGTGGTGGTGATAGTTGTCACTGTGGTATTCGTGGTGGTTGTGGTGGTGGTGGTGATAGTGATCGTCGTGGTATTGGTGCTCGTGGTTGTGGTTGTGGTGGTGGTGATAGTGATCGCTGTGGTATTCCTTGTGGTTGTGGTGGTGGTGGTGGTGGAGGATGGATGAGGTGTTGAAGTGGTGATGACGAGCTAGCAACTTTGGTTAATTTATCTTCAATCTTCTCTTTCTTTCTCTTTATTCAATTTCTTCTATTTTTTCTTTTCATTCTTATCTTTTATCTTATTTTCTCTATTTTCCCTCTCCCTTTCCTTTATCTCCTCTTCTCTCTCTATTTCTCTATCATATTTCTACTTCTGACTTTCCCTTCCCTTTTATCCTTTATTTTTCCTTATTTTCTATATTTTATCACTTCCTTTCCTTTATTTCCCTTTTCTCTCCATTTCTCAATCTTTTCTCTCCTATAATCTTTCATTTTCTTCTTTTACTCATTTCCTCTCTCTCTCTCTCTCTCTCTCTCTCTCTTCCATTTATACAGGTCCCTTTATTTCATTATTGCAATTTAACTACGAATAAATGCTTCAAATGTTTCAAATGCTTCAAATGTTTCAAATGCTTCTGTTTCCCTTCACTCATTCTCGTATCTTCCTTCTCTCCTTCTCTCTTTCCTTCTCCTTATTTTTCGCACCTACAGTCAAAAAAAAAAAGGAAAAAAACATTTGACTCCACACACACACACACACACACACACACACACACACACACACACACACACACACGGTAATAACATCAAACAGTATGGAAATGTGAATGTTTGGTGTTTGTAACATGATGGATGGTCTCAGCTTCCCATCCCCCCCTTCCCTTTCCCTTCTCTCTCTTCCCCTCCCCTCCCCTTCCTTCCTCTTCCTTCCCTTCCCCTCCCCTTCTCTCCTTCAGTCATCAATCAAAAAGCACTCCTCGTTAACTTGACTTTCATGTGTGTGTGTGTGTGTGTGTGTGTGTGTGTGTGTGTGTGTGTGTGTGTGTGTGTGTGTGTGTGTGTGGATTTAGGTGAGGAGTGAAAAGCCATCTCTCTCTCTCTCTCTCTCTCTCTCTCTCTCTCTCTCTCTCTCTCTCTCTCTCTCTCTCTCTCTCTCTCTCTCTCTTCTCCTTCTTCTATTGTTGTTATTGTTGTTGTTCTTGTGGTTTTCATCACCACTACTACTACTACTACTACTACTACTACTACTACTACTACTACTACTACTACTACTACTACTACTACTACTACTTCTAACCACCACCACCACTATCACCATCACACACACACACACACACACACACACACACACACACACACACACACACACACACACAACACGCACACTTCAATCACACAAATCTCTATAAAAGGAAGAGCATTGTGGACAGGTGCTCAAAAGGGCGTGAGTGGGCGTGGAGCATGGCACGTGGGGGGGGCGGCGGTGGCGGGGGCGGTGGCGGGGCGTGGGTAGGGTGCGAGGGTGGATGCGAGGAGGATTGGATGTGGGTGGAGTGGTGAGTGGCTGTGTTATTGTGGTGGTCGAGGAGAAGGAGGAGGAGGAGGAGATGAGAAAAAAGAAGAGGAAGAAGAAGAAGAAGAAGAAGAAAAGAAGAGAAATAGAAGAGATTGGTAGATGTAAGAGTATTGATGTGTGTGTGTGTGTGTGTGTGTGTGTGGTAGAAAGTGGTTAACTTGTGGTAGTGTAGTTAATAGCAGTAGTAATAGTAGTTATAATTGTAGTAGTAGTAGTAGTAGAATAGTAGTAGTAGTTGTTGTTGTTGTTGTAATTATAGTTGTAGTAATAGTAGTAGTAGTAGTAGTAGTAGTAGTCGTAAGAGAGAGAGAGAGAGAGAGTGTGTGTGTGTGTGTGTGTGTGTGTGTGTGTGTGTGCAGGCGTGGCAGGGCGGGGCGGAAGTGGGTGGGTGGAGTAAAAATATAACGAGAGTCGCATCTTATTAAGCAAAGGTTGGAGGTGAGTGGCGGTGGTGGTGGTGGTGGTGGTGGTGGTGGTGGTGGTGGTGTGGAAGGGCATGGCGAGGTACTGGCGGGGCGTGTGGCGTGAGACGTGGGCGGCGGGGGCGTTGGCGGCAGAACTCTCAAGGATCACTATTAGAGCTTCTGTTGAAATTTCCTCGAGGACAGGACGAAAAAAATTAAGGTTATTATTTATTCATTTATTTATTTGTATGAGAACTTGTATGACTCACTGGAGAAAAATAAAGTGGATCTGATAATTCTGACTGTATTCATTTGATTCAGTGTGGTGGTGGTGGTGGTGGTGGTGGTGGTGGTGGTGGCGGTGATTAGAAACCTGACCTAATACATTATTCATCTATTTATCATTTTTATTTCTTTGAACTTGTGTGACTAATGTATGAAATTAATGGAGGCGATTGTCTTTATTTTGTGGTGATCTTTAATTTGATGCTGTGATGATGATGGCAATTGTGGTGGTGGTGGTGGTGGTGGTGGTGGTGGTGGTGGTGGTGGTGATGAAAATATGAACAACTGTAGTCCAAGTGTTGTGTTTTGCGTGTGGCAGTGTTGCAGTGCTGGAAGGCGTGTGTTGCAGGGGAACGTGAGATGGTGAGGTGGAGGGGAGCACGGGAGATAGTGAGAAGGAAGGGAGGGGAGCATGGGGGGATAATGAGGAAGGGAGGGAATGCGCAGGGTAGATAGTGAGGAGGAAGGGAGGGAATGCGCAGGGTAGATAGTGAGGAGGAAGGGAGGGAATGCGCAGGGAGATAGTGAAGAGGGAGGGAATGGGCAGGGGAGATTATGAGGAGGAAGGAATGGAATGATCAGGGGAAATAGTGAAGAGGGAGGGAATGGGCATGCAGGGAAGATAGTGAGGAAGAAGGGATGGAATGCTACACCGTACTTTCCTCTCCTTCTACACCCTCCCACCTTTTTTTTTTTGTAACACTGAGGTAATATATTTAACCCTTGACCCGTAAGAACATTTCCTTATCCTTCATTCAGTAAGATTTCATAAGAGACATTACTGCTCTATTATTATTCTCCCTTTTTTTTTCATTTTCCACCGGGCTGACATAATCCTTAACTCGTAATCATTTCCTTATCCTTCATAAAAGAATTGTCTTGGGAGGATTCACTAGGATTTCATAAGAGGGAATGCTGATCTATACTTTTTTTCCTCTTTTTTTTCTAACAATGGGTTGAGTCGTTTAAACTTTGACTCGTAAAACATTTCCGTAACCTTCATGAAAATAACAGCTGTCGTGGAAGCGTGCTGTAACATTTCAAAAGATCCTTCAGTAAGTAATAGAAACGAGACTCTTTCAAATCCTTCAGTGTATTATCCTTTACTAGAATTGGTTAGGTCACTGGAGGGAAGGAAGGGAGGGAGGAGAGTCTATCATATTATATTTTCTCAGGTCAAGTTAGGTTAGGTTAGGTGACGTTAGGTTAGTGAGAAAATCCCTATCATATATTTCTCAAGTCAAAGGTCTAATAGATTTTGTTACCAGAAACCAATTATCATCATAGAGTCAGGTTAGGTAAGGTGACATAAGGTTAGCTAAGATTAGGTTAAGTTGGAAAAAAAATAAAAGAACCATCATATTGTATCCCTTAAGTCAAAGAGCTAATAGATATCGTTACCAGAAACCAATCACCATTATAGAGTTAGGTTAGGTTGAACTTAGGATTAGTTAAAATTAGGTTAGGTTAGGTTAGGTTAAAAAAAAAAAAAAAAACATCATATTATATTCCTCTAGTCAAAGTTCTAATAGATATCGTTACCAGAAGCCAATCACCATCCTAGAGTTGATTTAGGGTAGGTTACTTAAGGGTTAGGTTAAGTTAGGAAAAAAAAAGAAAAATCATATTATATTCCTCAAGTCAAAGGGTTAATATTACTAACAGGAGCCAATCACCACCGTAACGTAACAGGACACGATAACGAACAGGTAAAGGGAAGCGTGCGTGTGTTGTGGTGTTGCTTTGTGTTGCACGGGCGCCACGGCAAGCCAGGTGTGTCATTAGGCGAGGGTAGGGCACCTGAACCACCTGATTAATCACCTGGGCACCTGAAGCAGACGTGGTGATAGCACAGGTGAAGGAGAAGGTGAAGGTGAAGGAGGAGGAGGAGGAGGAGGAGGAGGGTAATGGTGATAATGAAGGGAAAAGGTGCAACATTGGGAAAGAGGAAGAGAAATGGAGGTGAGAGAGAGAGAGAGAGAGAGAGAGAGAGAGAGAGAGAGAGAGAGAGAGAGAGATAGAGGAAGAGAGAATGAAGGATGGAAGGATTGATACAGATAACGAATAACAGTAATTAGGAAAGACACGTGGAGAGAGAGAGAGAGAGAGAGAGAGAGAGAGAGAGAGAGAGAGAGAGGATTAAATGATCACAAAACTATCTGATATCGTGCTCACCATCAACCACCATCACTCACTGTCCTGCACACACACACACACACACACACACACACACACACACACACACACACACACACACACACACACACACACACACACACACACACACACACACACACAACTCTGAAGAAAAAGAAGAAAAAACAATAACAATTATCTTTCCAGTAATAGTATAATTAGTAGTAGTAGTAGTAGTAGTAGTAGTAGTAGTAGTAGTAGTAGTAGCAGTAGAAGCATTACCACCACCACCACCACCACCACCACCACCACCACCACCAATTAATTTTCCCAGCAAGTTGACCCCAAAATTTCTCCTCATAAGGCCTTGGAGACTTTACTGGGCGATAATGTGGGGAGAGAAGGGCAGGTAGTGTGGGGAGAAGGTGGGGGAGATAATGCTGGGGGGGGGCGGCTGAATGTGGCATCGCGGGGAGTAATGAGGGTGGTGAGGGCATATTAGGGCGGCGTGGGGCAGCGGTGTGAGGGCAGGAGCAGGCCGGGGCGATACAGCAGCGATAACACGAGTTCCTACTAGATGCTGCCTTATTTGGACCCTTAGGAGACCACCGCATTGCTCCTCCTCTTCTCTCTCTCTCTCTCTCTCTCTCTCTCTCTCTCTCTCTCTCTCTCTCTCTCTCTCTCCCTCTCTCCCCCGTTCTTCGTTTCCCTCTCTCGACTTTCCTGTTCTTCCTCCTCTTCTCCTTTTCTTCTTTTTCCCCTTCCTTGTTCTTCCCCTTCCCTCCTCTTCTTACCCCTCTTGTTCTTTTCCTTCCCATGTTCTTCTTCCTTCCTTTCTTGTTCTTCCTTTCTCTTCTCTTCTCCCTTCCTTGTTCTTTCCCTTCCCTGTTCTTCCCTCTTCTCTGTTCTTCGTTCCATTTTCTTCCTCCCTCTATTGTTCTTTTCCTTTCCTGTTCTTCCCTCCCTTTCCTGTTCTTTTTCCCCTTCCATGTTCTTCCCCCTTCCCTGCCTTCCTTGTTCTTCGTTCTCCGTTCTTCTTCATCCTGTTCTTCATTTCTCTCACTTTCCCGTTCTTCTTCCCTCCGTTCCCTTTTCTTCATTCCCCGTTCTTATTTCCCCACTTCCCCGTTCGTCTTCCAATTCCCTGTTCTTCGTTCTGCGTTTTTCCATCACCCCGTTCTTCCTCCTCTCTCTCTCTCTCTCTCCCTCTCTTCTCTCCGTCGCCGCGTGCTCAGGTTTATCGGCCATATTCAGAAACGCCTTCCTCTCCCACCATGACAGTTTTAAGTCCCCATAGACGACTAGCAAGGTTTTGAAGACAGTTTCTCCTTATTGTAAGTAGAAATCTTGCTAATCCATCACCAGAACCCTGAAAATACACGTAAAAACATGAGTATCTTCAACTAGAGCCGCTGAAAATAGACGTTGTGAGAGAGCGAAGCGTTTCTGAATACGGGTTTATGACTCACCTGTTGTACATATCTTGTCTAGTTTACCTGTTTTGTTTATTTGTCCGTTTATTGATTTATTCACCTATTCATTTATTTATTAACTTTTTCCTTATTTATTTGTTTATTTAGTTCCGGTTCGTTTGATTCGCTCGTGTTTTTTTTTTTTTTTATATCGTTTTGTTTACCTGTTTTATTTATTTATTTATTCACCTATTCATTTATTTGTTTCTCCTTTTATTTATTCACTTTTTCTTTACTTCTTTATTTGTTTATTTAGTTCCAGTTCGTTTGATTCGCGCGAGTTTATTTTTATTTTTATTTTTTTATGTCTGTTTTTCTCTGTGTGTTTTTTTTTCTTCTTTCTCTTTCTTGGTTGTGTTTGTTTTGATTTGTTCTATTTATTGATTGATTGATTTAGTGTTATTAGTGTTTTTTTCCCATATGTGTGTTTTTGTTTTCTATTTCCGCCTGTTTCATTCAGTTTGTGTTCGGTTTTCAGTTTTTTTCTTTATTTTGTCTAACTTTTCGCTGATTTTCTTAATTTTTTGCAGTTTTCGCTTTTTCTTTATTTTTTTTCTTAGTTTTCGTTGATTTTCTTAATTTTTTCTTAGTTTTCGCTTTTTCTTAATTTTTTTTCTTAGTTTTCGTTGATTTTCTTTATTTTGTCTAAGTTTTGTTGATTTTCTTTATTTTTCTCATTTTCGTAGATTTTCTTTATTTTTTTGCAGTTTTCGCTTTTTATTATTTTTTTTCTTAGTTTTGTTGATTTTCTTTATTTTTGTCTCATTTTCGTAGATTTTCTTTATTTTTCTTAGTTTTCGTTGATTTTCTTGATTTTTGCAGTTTTCGTTGATTTTCTTTAATTTTTGTCTAAGTTTTCGCTGATTTTCTTTATTTTTTGTCTTAGTTTTCGTTGATTTTCTTTATTTTTTTGCAGTTTTCGTTGATTTTCTTTATTTTTTCTTAGTTTTCGTTGATTTTCTTAATTTTTTTAGTTTTTGTTGATTTTCTTAATTTTTTTGCAATTTTCGTTGATTTTCTTTATTTTTTTTTCTTAGTTTTCGTTGATTTTCTTTATTTTTTGTCTAATTTTCCGTTGACTTTCTTTATTTTTGTCTAATTTTCCGTTGATTTTCTTTATTTTTTGTCTTAGTTTTTTTTTCTTTTTTTTTTTTGCAGTTTTTGCTTTTTCTTGATTTTTCTTTTATAGTTTTTGCTTTTTTTCTTATTTTTTTGGCTTAACTTTCCTTGTTTTTGTATTTTGTCTTTGTTTTCCTTCTTTTTTTGTCTTTTTTTATTTGTTTTCCTTGTTTTTTCTTATTTTTTGTCTTAGTTGTCCTTGTTTTTTTTTTGTATTTTTCTTTTAGTTTGTTGTTTTTGTATTTTTTTTCTTAGTTTTCCTTGTTTTTTTTCTTAGTTTTCATTGTTTTTCCTTAATTTTCCCTTTTATTTTTGTCTTAGTTTTCCTTTTTCTTAATTTTCATTGTTTTTTTTGTCTTAATTTCCCCTTTTTCTTGTTTTTGTCTTAGTTTTCCTTGTTTTTTTTCTTAGTTTTCATTGTGTTTTTCCTTAATTTTCCTTTTCTTATTTTTGTCTTAGTTTTCCTTGTTTTTTTTTTATTTTTTCTTAGTTTTCAGTTTTTTGGCTTAATTTCCCTTTTCTTATTTTTGTCTTACTTTTCCTTGTTTTTTGTCTTAGTTTCCATTGTTTTTTTGTCTTAATTTCCCCTTTTTCCTATTTTTGTGTTAGTTTTCCTTTTTTTCTTAGTTTTCATTGTTTTTTTCCTTAATTTTTCCTTTTTCTTATTTTTGTCTTACTTTTCCTTGTTTCTTTTTATTTTTTCTTAGTTTTCAGTTTTTTGGCTTAATTTCCCCTTTTTCTTATTTTTATCTTACTTTTCCTTGTTTTTTCAAAGTTTTCATTGTTATTTGTCTTAATTTTCCCTTTTTCTTGTTTTTGTCTTAGTTTTCCTTGTTTTTTTTATATTTTTGTCTTAGTTTTCCTTATTTTTTTGTATTTTCTTTGTTTTCATAGTTTTTTTGTCTTTCTGTCTTAGTTTTCTTTTTTTCCATTTTTTATCTTAGTTTTCATTGTTTTTTGTCACATTTTCCCTCATTTTTGTGTCTTTTCCTGTCTTTTTCCTGTTTTTTTTGTTTTCCTTGTCACCTTAACGTACTAGTACCTGTTGGTGTTTCGTGCTTTTCCTTTTTTTTCTTTTTCTTTTTTGGTTTTTTTCTTTGTTCAATGTTCTTCAGTTTGTTTATCTTGTGTTCTTTCTTTATTCTTTTCATTTTCTTATTCTCCGTTGTCGTTTGGTGTTGCTACGCTCTTATTTTTTTATTTATTTATTTATTTATTTTTTTTTTTTGCCTCTCCGTTTTATCATCTTTATTATCCTCTGTTCTTCTCTTCACCTTCCTCCTTTTCTTGTCCTTGTCCTTGTTCTTATTATCTCCATCTACGTTTTCTTATTTGATTATTTTCTTCTTATTTTTTCTCATCCTTGTCATCCTAATCCTCGTCTTATTCGTCCTCTTCTTCCTCTCATCCGCTTCTTCCTCTCCGCCATCCTGTTATCCTCTCGCCGTCTCTAAAACTGGTTCTTCTCTTCCTCTTCCTCATCTTTTCTTGTTCCTCTTCCTTTCGTTCTCGTCCTTCTAATATCTCTTTCTTCTCCATAAACTGGTTCTCTTCATCTTCTTTCTAATCGTCGTTTCCTCTTTTTCTTCATTTTTTTTCTTGTTTTCCTTCTTTTCTTTCGTCGTCGTGTTTCTAAATGATCGTTTCTTGTCATTTCTATTCATTCGCCTTTCTTTGTAATTTTCATCTCCTCTCCTGTTTTCTATTTTCTCTTCTCGTCTTTCTAATTTCTTGTCTTTTTCTCTTTCTCTTCTTTTCTTTCTTGTTCCTCCTTCTTTTTCGTCCTTACTTTTCTAAATTCTCGTTTCATTTCCTCTTTTTTTCTCGTCTTTTTCTTATTCCATCTTCCAATCCACGTTTTTTTTCTTAATTTCTCGTCTATTGTCTTCTTTTTTCATTATCTCCTCTTGTCCTTCTCTCTCGCCTTCGCTTTCCTAATTTCTCATCGCTTTTCCTCCCTTTCCTCGTCTTTTTCTTGCTCTCCCCTTTCTTTTGTCCTCGTGTTTCTAAATTTCCGTCTCGTTTCCTTTATTTCCTCGTCTTTTTCTTGCTCTTATTCTCTTGTTCTCTTTCTCCTCATCTCTTTCTCGTCCTCCACTTGTCCTCGTCATTCTAGTATCTCTTTTTTCTCTCTTCCTCACACAAGTTCCCCTCATTCTCTTTCTCCTCGTCCTCTTGTCCTCCTTCTCTCGGCCTCGTCCTCGTCCTCCTTCCCTCGTCACTTTCTAGCCTCGTCCCAGATCCACCGGGCACATGGGCGTAGCTGAGCGGCGGGGCGGGTTGGATGGGCGGCTCGGGACGGCTGGGGGCAGGGGCGGGATGTGAGTCATGGGGGAGCCGCCCACAGCGCCCACTGGACCCAGCCACCACCACCACCACCACCACCACCACCACCACAAGCTCCTCCTCCACCTGTGTTCTTTTCCTCACCTCCACCTCATCCACACCTGTTTCTTGCCACTTTTTTGTCTCCACCCCTTCCCTCCACACACACACACACACACACACACACACACACACACACACACACACACACACACACACACACACACACACACATTCACGTCATCTCCACCTTGTGCTCTTCTCCTCCACCTCGCTAAGTAAAAAAAATAATTAAATATAAAAGCGAGAGAAGAAAAACTAAACAAAACAACAACACACAACACAATTTGAATAGAATAAAACAGTGAACAGCAACAGAAATACAGACAGACAGACGGACATACATACAAACAGGCAGACAGACAGACAGATGGACAGACAGACATACAAACAGACAGACAGAGAGAGACAAGAGAACTTTGCAGATAAAATGGAAATGGGAAGAAGGAAAGGAAGAGAGAAATGAAAGAAGGAACAGAAGGTAAAGACGTGCATAGGATAAGAGAATGAAGGAGGAAGGAGAGGGAAGAATGATTGTAGAAACTGTTAAGGAAATGAAAAAAAAAAAAATGGAGGGAAGAAATCAGGAAGAGGAAGAAGAGTGGAAAGGATAAGGAAGAGATGATAATGAATGAAATAGAAGAAAAATGAAAGAAAAACGGTTTATAAGAGAGAGAGAGAGAGAGAGAGAGAGAGAGAGAGAGAGAGAAATGGACAAAGGCACGTGAAAACAAAGAGAAATAAGGAACACACACACACACACACACACACACACACACACACACACACACACACACACACACACACACACACACACACACACACACACACGGCAGGTTTGTCCACATGCTTGCGTTAATTTACGAGCAAATATTTTTGTTTGCG
>NC_059275.1:3401874-3411874 GCF_017591435.1 Portunus trituberculatus
CTCCTTGCCTCTCCCCTTACTCTCCATCCTTACCTCTCCCCTTACTCTCCCTTTTTGCCTCTCCCATTACTCTCCCTTATTGTCTCCCCTCTTACTCCTCCTTGCCTCTCCCCTTACTCTCCCTCCTTGTTTAGATTCTGCTTAGTTAGGTTAGATTTGGTAGACTCAGCTTAAGTTAGGTAAGCTTTTTTGGGCGGGAGAGGTGGAAAGAAGCTGGTCTAAATTTTAACAAGGCACAATCGTCATCTCTGAACGGCTTATTTGAGTAGCAGCAGTAGGAAAATCGTATTAGTAACAGCAGTAGTAGGAGGAAGCACAGTAGTAGTAGTAGTAGTAGTAGTAGTAGTAGCAGCAGCAGCAGGAGTATCAATAGCAGCAGCAGTATCAGTAGCAGCAGCATCAGTAGCAGCAGTATCAGTAGCAGTAGCAGCAGGAGTATCAGTAGCAGCAAGACAAAGGCAACACCAGTACTCAGATAAGCAATGAATCGTAACCTGCTACATTAGGAAGGGAGATTAATGTAGTGGTGGTGATGGAAGAACACACACACACACACACACACACACACACACACACACACACACACACACACACACACACACACACACACACACACACCTGCTTCGTTTCCTACCTGTATTTCACTTTTCCAACACTTTTTTCCAGCGGTCATCATCCCATTCAGTAAAGCGATGAATAAACAAATGAATAACGCTGTGAAAATATTAAAACTTCGATAAACAAACGTGACAGCACAGGGGAAGTCGCTGCACAGAAACTTCACTCTAGACAGCTCAGGAATCACAGCGACAGGCACTAAACAGCAGCGTGAGGATGACAGGTGACAGCAGTATGAAAACAGCTGTAGCAAATGTGGTTCACAGGTTTACAGGTTCACAGGTTCACAGGTTCGGGTTCATGAATATTCGGGCGACTTGTCTGGTTTACTTTTAAGAGGCTCGATGTGGAAGGAATCCTGGTGTCCAAAGGTCTTCTCGTGACTACTGACGGTTTAAGTTTATAGTTCAGTGGTTCTTTTTATTTATTTTTATTTTTTTCCTCTTTCTCTCTCTCTCTCTCCTGATCGTACTACACTTGATGGTTCCACGCCGTCGTCCCGCACTAACTGGTTCCTGGTTCCTGGTTCCAGTGCGGGGGAGCTTGGTGAACTAGTAGCGCCGCAGGATTTGCATAAACATTCTTCACTTATCGATAATTAGCAATGATAAATAATGACTTAATATTACACTTGATAAGAGAGAGAGGAAAAAAGAAGATCAAAGCACCACACTGAAGCAAACACGCTGAAGGCTGACGGTGGACATGATTGTTGTCGGAAGAAAGAAAAAAAAAATAGTGCATAGAGTAGAAATACAGGAACTCATAAGGCAGTATTTATTTTATTTATTTATTTTATTCTTTTTTTTTTTTTTGATGAGCGAGAAAAAAAAAAAAAAAAACGAAGAAAGAACTTACCCCAAAAGTGATCGCGCACCACCTGGCAGGCCCTCGCGTACTGTACCGCCACTATTGGTACGCGCACCACTAGTTTAACCGCTACACTGCTGTGGCGCCATACTTTAACAAGCTTTAGTACAAGATATTAGGGTTTGCAAGGCTGTTGTCATGAGTCCAGCGGCAACTTAACCATTTGTGTTGTGTTCGCTGCGGTAAATGATACTTTCTCGCTTCTTTTTTTTTTTTTTTTTTTTTTTCCTCCATGATTTAACTCTGTGTTGCGCCGTCTCCTAACTCTCCTAGCTCCAGTAGACCATTAGGGTGTTTTCAAGAGCATTACCGCGATGCTAGTTGTAATTCTACCTCGAGATTGTTCCGCCGCCGTCCTTCACCAAGCTCCATATGGAAGATAAGATGTTTTTTTTGGGGTGTTTTGGTGATTCAAGCTAGTGATTGTTTAACCCTTTGACTCTTTACATCTTGATTATTTCCTCTGTGCGTCACTCAAAATGTGATCGTTAAGTTAAGGCGTCCTTTTAAGTGTATTTACATATTATTATTATTATTATTATTATTATTATTATTATGGGTTTTTTTTCCGTCTTCCTGTGTTAAAGCTAAGGTATTATTTGTAGTATTTTGCGAGTTACCATTATTCCTTTTCTGGTTATTTCTCTCCGTGTCTTCCCGTCTTTAAACTAAGGTGTTGCTGTCAGTATGTCACGCGTTATTGCTATACTCTTCTTCTATTCATCGTCCTGCGTTAAAATCAGAATGTTATTTAAAGTATCTTACGCATTATTATTACTTCGTTAACTTCCACGTCTCGTCTGTCAATTTCCCCAACGCTCCTAAGTACACATTTTACTTTGCGCTCATTAAAGTTTCAAGTAAAATGAGTTCATGGCTTCACTCATCATTACTTTCACTGCATGACGTCCCTAAACACACTCTTAGCAGATACTTAACGACACAGGACACCGGGGGAACAGGGAACACACACGCTCGGTACACAGCAGAGGGATTTCAGTGGATAAAATAACGTTTGAAAGGGAGAGACTATTGTTACAGCATTCATTTGGCTCAGGACAGGAGGGGAAATACCAATGAACAGCAGGAAGAACAGCAGGGAACACACGCTTGGTACAGCAGAGGGATTTTAGTGGATAAAGTAACGTTTGAAAGGGAAAGACGTATTGTAACAGCATTCATTTGGCTCAGCACAAGAGGAAATACCATTGAACAGCAGGAAGAACAACAGGGAATACACGCTTGGTACAGCAGAAGGAGTTTCAGTAGAGAGTAACGCTTGAAAGTGAGACACGTATTTTAACAGCAGGGAACATTCATTTGGCGCAGCACAAAATGGAAATATACAAATAGCTCTTCTCTAATTGACTGTCTTCAGCCTCTCTCTCTCTCATCGCCGCAGTGTTGTATCTCGTGTTATCTGCTACTGTTTTCATGCTATCTGCTCTTCTGATCTTGATAACTGCATATCTCCCTTCCTCCCACGGCCACTGCGCAAGACTATATTCTCTTACTGCTATTCTATCCACCTCTCTAAAGCAAGAATGAACCAGTTTTAATTATTTCCTTTTTTCTGGTAAACTCTGAAACTGCCTGCCTTCTTTTTTATATTATTTTCACTTGTTCTCTGATTTAGGACGATGTTTGTTTGTGTTTATCTTTTGAGTGGCACTTGAGTGGGTCCTTTCCAGCTCTTTTCGTTGCCCCTGGCCGGTATTCCTCTTACATGAAAAGGAAATGAAAAAGACAATCAACATCATTACGACCTTATTCCATTTTCTAAGACACTCGACAAAAGCATTACGACCTGATTCCATTTTCTAAGAGAGCCAACAACAGCATTGCGACCTCGTTCCATTTTCTTTACACATCTGTGGGAGGGATAATGAAGAATGGAGTTTTGTCTGTTTATTTATTTCGCCCAATTCTTAAACGTTCCAGCGGTCCATCTCGCCTACTGTTAACAAGCTCCAGTGGGAATGATTGGGAATGATAAGGATCTCCAAAGGTGTTTTCCTAATTGTATTGACGTTCCTCATGGCTTCTGCTTCTGCTAGATAAGTGAAATAAGAATAAAACACTGAGGAATGATTGGGAATGATTAGAATTTCCAAAGATGTTTTCCTAATTGTATCGAAGTTTCTCATGACTAGAATAAAATACTCCAGGATCCGACCAGTCAGCTCGATACGTTAAGAACACGCCCCGCAGTTTTGTGTCAGTCTCATCCACTCAAAAGGAATAATGACTGGTGTGAATGCAGCATCCGCACCAGGAGCAATGCTGAGGAGGCTGGGAGGAAGCAATACTGCACGCACCCTCACCATGCTGTCCGCCTCCTCGTGTACTGATATATGAAAGTAACAGTCTGGGAAACACACACACACACACACACACACACACACACACACACACACACACACACACACACACACACACACACACACACACACACACCAATAGTGTCAGGGAGGATGTAACGCTGAACGCACCAAAATTCTCCCCTGCCTCCTCCATCATCTCTGCCTCCTCTGTCTCCCCTGCCTCTTCCGTCACCCCTGCCTGCTCCATCTTTCCCTGCCTCCTCCGTCTTTCCCTGCCTCCTCCGTCACCCCTGCCTACTCTGTCTCCTCTGCCTCCTCTGTCACCCCTGCTTACTCTGTCTCCTCTGCCTCCTCTGTCATCCCTGCCTACTCTGTCTCCTTTGCCTCTTCCGTCACCCCTGCCTGCATCGTCTCCTGCCTGCTCCATCTTTCCCTGCCTACTCTGTCTCCTTTGCCTACTCTGTCTCCCCTGCCTACTCTGTCTTTCCTTGCCTACTCTGTCTTTTCTGCCCCTTCCGTTTCCCTGCCTGCTTCGTCTCCCTTGCCTCCTCCGTCTTCCCTCCCTATTTCATGTCGCCCTTCCCTGCCTGTTTCATGTCCCTATTTCATGTCCCCCTTCCCTGCCTGTTTCATGTCCCTTTTCGTCTTTTTTCGTCCTTACTGTCACCTCTTTATCTATTTACTTTAGTTCAATCATACTGTCTTTCGTTTCCCATTTTGTTGTGAAGCCTCGTGTACTCGTGCATGATTAGAGGATTTGATGACGATACACGAACTAACAGCAATAGTATCAGAAAGCAAGAATGAGAGCAAAAAAGAATATAAGTGTCATAGAGGGAGTCCCATTGAAAAAAACGAGCCATTGTCTTTCTTATCTCATAAACAATACTAGCTAGAGAATACAGTCCAACTAACAGCAGTGGTACCAGAAAGCAGTATTACATAGTGTGACCAAAAACAGCAACAGTGTCACAGAGGAAGTCGCATTAAAAAACACCCACGATATTTCCTACCTCATAAACAACAATAAATAGAGAATATACGACACAGGAACTAACAGCAATGGTATCTAAAAATAATAGCGAAAAAAAAAAAAAAAAAACAGCAACAGTGTCAGGGAGGAAGTCACATTAAAAAACACCCATAGTCTCTCTCATCTCATAAACAACAATAAATAGAGAATATACGACACGGGAACTAACAGCAATGGTATCTAAAAATAATAGCGAAAGCAAAAAAAAAAAAAAAAAACAGCACTTGTGTCACAGAGGAAGTCACATTGAAAAACACCCATAGTCTCTCCAATCTCATAAACAATACAACATATAACCGAACCAGCCAGCAAGGAAGCAGGGAGGAAGTAACACTAAAGGCAGCAATGGTGATCTGCGTGCTTCATGTACTACTAGATAACAATAACAGTCAGGAAATCGAGACCTGTGAACTGCCAATGTACGTAGTGTCTGGGAGGAAGCAACACGAACACAGCATTGCCTTTTGAGAGGAATGAAAGTAATAGCGGCAGTAATAACGTCACCTTACACGGCGCTGGTCAGCAGAGGCGCCCACGTCCCCGCAGCAGGAGGAGCGGTGGGAAGAGGGAGTAAAAAGCAGGAACAGGCATGATTAGGACTTGAGTAATGCTTGTAACTGGCGTGAGGAGGAAGTCAGAATTGGGAGGACGAGGAGGACGTGAAGGATGAATAAAAAAATTGAGGCTATTAGGAGTAGAGTAACACTAGTGGTTTGTTAAAGGAAGGGATTTACAAATAAGGAGAAAAGTGATATGAGCAAAAAAGCGAAAGGAGAACAAGAACAAAGGACAAAAAGAAAAGGAGGGCAGTTTGAATGAAAAAAAATAATAATAAGTAGACTAATATTCTGTTTGTTAAAGGAAGGGATTTACAAATAAGGCAGAAAGGCAATATGAGCAGCAGTGAAAGAAAAGAACAAAGGCCAAGAAGAAAAGAAAAGTAGTTTGAATGAAAAGAAAAGAATAAGTTAACTACTATTAGCACTTGCTCAATGGAAAGAATTAACAAAAAAAAATATATAGAAAAATGGTAATCGAAGGAGAAGGAATGAAAGAAGAACAAAAATAAAGAAGAAAAGAGAAAGACAATTTGAGTGAAAGAGAAGAGGATGATAAACAGACAAATATTAGCAGTTGGTTGAAGATAGGAATCAACAAATAAGGAAGAAGTGAAGTGGTAGGAACAGGAATGCTAAAAAGAAGAGAGGAAATTTGAATGAAAAATAAGAGGATAGAAATTAAACTGCTACTAGAAACTGTAAAAGCAAGGAATAAACAAACACGAAAGAGAAATGGTAGTAGAAACAGATAGAGGGAAAGATGAAGAATAAAACAAGAATAAGGAGAGAATAGGAATGAAAAAGAGGAAGATGATTAGCAAAATGATGTTAGCAATTTGTGAAAGAAAGGAATAAGCAAGCAAGAATGATAAGTGGTAGCAGTTTAAGGAGGAAAACTAAAAGAATATAGGAAAAGGAGGACATTTAATGAAAAGTAAGAGAATAATTAGAAAGTAGATGTTAATTATTCGTTAAAGCAAGAAATAGAAAGAAAAGCAAGGAAGAGGAGACGTAAGAGGAGGAGATGCAGGAGGAGGAAAAAAATAGAATAGTTCAGAAAAAAAAATGAGTTTGAATGAAATGAAGAGGATAATTAGGAGTAAAAATGAGTAAATTAATGGTAGTAATTTGTTAAAAGCTACAAACAAACAAACAAACAAGGAAGGGAAGATGTAGAAACAGGAGGAACAGGAGGAGTTGGAGAAGAAGAAAGAAAAGAAAATGAATTAAAATGAAGGTAATTGCGACTGAACTAATGCCAGCGATTTGTCAGAGGAGGAACTGAACAAACAACGAATATGAACAAAGAGAAGAAGAAGAAGAAGAAGAAAGAAAAGAATAATAAAAATCTGATTAAAAAACAAGGATGATTAAAAGTAGATTGATAATTGTAGTTTGTTAAAGGAAGAAATAAACAAACAAGACCTTGAAAAAGAAAGAAAGAAAGAAGTAAACTAACAAGAAAAGAGTAAAGGAAGAGTAGGCTGCGTCGTAGGTGTAGGGAGGAGGAAGAGGAGGAGGAGTTTGTGGGGGGCCTTGGTGAGGGTGAAGGGCCCGGGGCTGCGAGGGCCAGGGCGCCGGGCAGGCACTGGGACTCTGTGCCCGGCCAGGCCTTATAGGGCGTGTGACTCACCACCACCACCACCACCACTACCACTACCACCACTACCACTATTATTAATACCACTATCACTACTACCTCCACTGTCATCTATCATTCAGTCACCTCCACCATCACTGCCACCACTACCGCCTCCACCTCCACCATTACTATCAATACTACCTCCACCACCCCCTCCACCACCACCACCACCACCACCACCACCACCACCACCACCTCGGGCCTCCTCTCTCAGCAGTTAAATTTTATGATCTTTTTGCTTTGAATTGTCCCTGAGATGATTTATTTTATTGTGTTTATTTATTTAGTATTTACCTTGTCATGAATATTAAGAAGCGGGACTAAGTGGCGTGGTGGTGGCTGCCTTAAATGGCCAATCAATTAATTAATCTATCTATCAACTTCCACCACCACCACCAACAACAACAACAACAACAACAACAACACCACTCCTCCTCCTCCTCCTCCTCCTCCTCCTCCTCCTCCTCCTCCTCCTCCTCCTCCTCCTCCTCCTCCTCCTCCATCTTTACCATCACCACTTCCACTTTATCAACACCATAACCTCAGTGCGTGTTTCTCCACCACCATCACCAGCACCACCATCAACACCACTTCACGACTAACACCACCACCTTCCAAACACTATCTACTCTTCACTCATCACAATCAACACCACTACTAACATCACCACCTCTTCATTCATCACCATCACTTCTAACTTCATCACCAGTTCATTCATCACCACAGTATCCAACACTTTTATCACCATCACTACACCTTCACCACACTCACCACCACTGACTTTAGAAATAACAGCCTCTAATATTGTTCTCCTCCTCCTCCTCCTCCTCCTCCTCCTCCTCTTAATTTTTTTCTCTTCGTGTTCCTCTTTCTTCAATCTTGCCTCCTTCTCCATTTTTCTTTTCTTCATCTCTCCTGCTCCTTCTATTTCTTCATTCTTCTCTTTTTCTTTCTCATTTGGCTCCTTCATTCCTGCTTCCTCCTTTTCCTCCTCTTCCTCTTCTTCATCTCTCTTACTCCTCCATTTTTTTCTCTCTTTTACATTTTGTGCCTCATTTTCTTCCTTCACATCTTTCCTCCACCTCCTCCTCGTCTTTCCTCCTCCTCCACCTCCTCCTCCTCCTCCTCCTCCTCCTCCTCTTCTTTCTTCTTCTTCTTCTTCTTCTTCTTCTTCTTCTTCTTCTTCTTCTTCTTCTTCTTCTTCTTCTTCATAATCTCTCCTACTCCTCCTTCTCTTTTTAATTTTTGTTCCTTATTTTCTTAATTCTTGTCATCTTTCCTTCACCTCTTCCTCCTGTTTCTTTTTTCATCTCTCTCTCTCTTCTTCATCTTTCCACCTCTTCCTCCTCTTTTTTTTTTATCTCTTCCTCCTCTTCTTCATCTTTTCCTCCTCCTCCTCCTCCTCCTCCTCCTCCTCCTCCTCCTCCTCCTCCTCCTCCTCCTCCTCCTCCTCCTCCTCCTCCTCCTCCTCCTCGTCCTCCTCCTCCTCCTATCAGCAGCACGTGTCTGAGTATTGTTCTAGTGCATGTTTTCCTGCCTCGCCTTGGTCTTATCAGTGACAGCTTTCATCTTCCTTTACTCCTGAGTCTCCGTCCCTTGTCCTGAAGAATCCTTGTTGCTATCACTTCAACAGCATCAACAACAACAACGGCAGTACTGAGGTTAACACTGTCTGCAACGCCACTGCTAAGGCTCGATTGTATATGCAACACGTTCTAAGGTACTTGTTTGTGTTGCTATCACTACCACAACTACTACAGCAACAGTAGTGTTACTAAGGTTAGCATTGTCTACAACACGATTAAGAGTTAATTTTAAACGCAGCGCAGTGTAAGGTACAACAACAACAACAGGAAAAACAACAAAGTTACAATAACAAACATACAGCAACAACAACAACAACAACAACAACAACAACAACAACAACAACAACAACAACAACAACAACAACTACTACTACTACTACTACTACTACTACTACTACTACTACTACTACTACTACTACGATGACATTACTAAGGTTAACATTATTTACAACACGTTTAAGACTTGATTATAAATTCACCACAGTGTAAGTACAACAACAACAACAACAACAACAACAACGACTCTGACAAGATAACGTACTATTCTCCAAACGTTTCCTCGCCTCATTTATCTCTACCAGTTGTTGTAGGCTGTGGTGGAAGTTGAGTTGGTGTGGTTATCGGTGATGTCTTCCTGGTCACCTGATGTTTTTACACTGATACTGCATCACCAAGGGGAAAAACACACGTGGGGACATCAACTCATCGCCTCTGTGGTCCCTGATAAATAGTTGTTATGTGGATGTATTAGAAAATCACTTTGTTTTCTCACCAAATCTGCGTACTTTTTCATCGATTATTTTTAAAAGCCACAGAACCGATAAGCAGAGTCCTCAAGAGTGTTTTTTTTTTCTGTTATTAATGCATAAACCTCATTAATTCCCTCAGTGCTATGACGCATTTTCGTATTCATTCTGGTTACTATTTGGTGATTTTGTACAGCTTCAGAAACTCATGTGGGTGATTAAAACAATGAAGACTCTGGCTGTTAATCTTCTGACCTCCATAGACCCTTCGTATGTAAATAAAATAATCTAATCAAACCCAAACCCGTGGTAAAAATGTGTCCCAGTACTGAAGGAGTTAATCTGTCGTTAGAAAGCAAAAAAAAAAATGCCGTTTAAAAGTCGCTAAAACGCAAAAAAAAAAAAAAAAAAAAAAAAAACATCCTTGTAAATCACTGTAACTTAAACTAGAGCCGTTTAAATGTTGCTAAAATGATAAAAACGTCATTCTAAATCAGGTAACTTCAACTAGAGCCTTTTAACCTCTTCAATACTGGGACATATTTTTATCATGAGATTTGTGTACGATTAGACACTTTTATTGACATTAGGAAGTCTATGGAGGTCAGAAGATTAAAGGCC
>NC_059275.1:3416874-3419374 GCF_017591435.1 Portunus trituberculatus
GGAAGAGAAAAATGAAAAAAAAAATATTAGGTTAGTGAAGTTTTGCTTGAAAAGATGGTTTGTGGAGAGAAAAATGAATGTTAGGCTAAAATACATGTGTCCTTTTACCAATGTTTATTACTCACCACCATCACTATCACTATCACTATCACCATCACCATCACCATCACCAGACCAGATACATCAATGATTCGATAGCCATTGATGTGTTGTGTCGCCAAGGTGGTGGTGGTGGTGGTGGAGAGGGTAGAAGGAAGAGTTTTGAGGGAGTGTTGACCAAAAGGATATGACGAAGGAAGAGGAGGAGGAGGAGGAGGAGGAGGAGGAGGACGATGAAATTGATGTATACCTCCAAATCGGGAAAAAAAAAATGCAAATGGTAGAGAAAAATGAAGAAAAAGAAGAAAAAGAAAAAGAACAGCAAAAACAAACCTGAAAAATTGAGAAGACGAAGACGAAGATAAAATAAAAGATGGCAAAGAAGAAGAAGAGGAAAAGGAAGAAGATTAGGAGAAGCAGAAATGAAGCAAAACTATTAGACGAAGGAGAGAGAGAGAGAGAGAGAGAGAGAGAGAGAGAGAGAGAGAGAGAGAGCGGCCACACAGCTTCAAGGAGCGTGTGGAGCAGATGGCGCTGTGTCCACCCCATAAATAAGATGTAAATAGGGGCTGCCTCTTCCTTGGTTCCCGTGTCCTCGTGTCCTCGTATCCCTGTGTCCCTGTGTCCTCCTCACCTTCCCTCACCACTCCCTACCAATCCCCCTCCACCATCATCCACCACCGTCATCACCACCGCTACTCTCTCACCACTCTTCTTGTCACTATCACCACCATCACTACTCTTTCATCCGCTCATCTCTACTGCACTTCATCATCTTAACACTCGACTCCAAGACGTGTTTTATTTGTACCTGAGACCATTTTATTTTCTGTCTGTTGAGGTGAGGTGGTTCATAGCAATGGCGATGACACTGGGAGGAAAGGCCCGCTGAAGGTGTAAGTGTAAAAGATTGTCAGTTAGTCCAGTATACTTAATCGCGTGTATATCAGTCTGCCGTATACAAATATTTTTCATTTTCTTCTTAAATAGGTAAAAATGTTAAATTATTCGTGTTTCAGGTACATCAACCCCTTCAGTACCATGACGCGTTTCCGTATTCATTCTGGTTACTATTTAGTGATTTTTATACAGCTTTAGAAACTCATGTAGGGGGTTGCAATAGTGAAGACTCTGGCCATTAATCTTCTGACCTCCATAGGCTCTTCTTAATGTCAATAAAATGGTCTAATCGTACACAGATCTCAAGGTAAAAATGTATCCCAGTATTGAAGGGGATAATCTATGTACACAACTATAACTGGTAATGCTGCTACTGCTACTGCTACTGCTACTGCTACTGCTACTGCTACTGCTACTGCTACTACTACTACTACTACTACTACTACTACTACTACTACTACATTTACCCTACTTATCAACTAACCACCACCACCACCACCACCACCACCATCTTCATCCTTAATCACCCCATGACAGTCTGATCGTTATACTTACCTGTCCTGGTCTCTCCGCAGGTAAGGGCGCCGCGATTGGCACTCAGGTGGGCAGCAGGGGCGTAGGTCGCAGGTGAGTACAGGGACAGGAGAGCGGAGGTCATTCAGGTGAGAGAGAGAGAGAGAGAGAGAGAGAGAGAGAGAGACACACACACACACACACACACACACACACACACACACACACACACACACACACACACACACCACCACCACCACCACCACCACCACCACCACCATTACTCGCCCGTCACCAAAAACACTTCCACTGATGAATAATTGGCGTGGACGAGGCGTAACTACCGGTCACCACCACCACCACCACCACCACCTGCGCCCCCTGAGCGTCGTGGCGGGCCTGGCGTGGTCATATAAGGCACACTCAATACACGGCTCATCTGGGTGTAAAAAGTTGATCCCAGGAAAATGTACAGTATGAGAAGGAGATGTGAGTGTATGTATGTAGGGCCGCTGTTGCTGCTGTGCTGTTTGGCTTCTTGTTGCTGTTGTTGCTGTTATTGTTGTTGGTGGTGATGGTGATGGTGGTGGTGGTAGTTTTGGTGTTGTTGCTGTTGTTGTTGTTATTGTTTATGGTGGTTTTGCTGTTATTATTGTTATTGTTGTTGTTGTTGTTGTGTTTTTGGTTGCTGTTGTTGTTGTTGTTGTTGTTGTTGTTTTCATTCAACTTGTCTTCTTTCTTCATTTGTTTTCTTTTTGTTCTCTTTTTCTTGTTCTCTTTGGTTGTTCTTGTTTTTTTATCTCTCTTCTCTGTCTCTTTTTTTTCTTATTCGTCTTCTCTTTCTCTTTTGTCTTCATTTTTTTCTTTCTTTTCTTCTTCTTACTCCTTCTCCTTCTTTTTCTTGTTCTCCTTCTCTTCCTCCCTCTCCTTTTCCTCGTCCTTCTTCTTCTTCTTCTTCTTCTTCTTCTTCTTCTTCTTCTTCTTCTTC
>NC_059275.1:3421874-3426874 GCF_017591435.1 Portunus trituberculatus
TACAAGCCTCTAATCTCACGCCTTATCTTCTCTCCTAATGCTACTGACTTGCTTTTGTGTTCAAGTAGTAAGACGTTTAGCGGAGACAGTGAAGGATGGTGTTCATGTATTCAAAGTTTGTGTGTTGGTAAAGAAGCGATGAAACAATGTAAAATGCTCACTCACCACTAGACATGTGACCAGCCAGTAGTAGCTTCACGTATTCCAACCAGGAGCAGGGATTGTGTCTCTAGCGCTCGTAAATAGAGTATAGAGTGTGTGTGTGTGTGTGTGTGTGTGGGCTAGGGGTGAGGAGGTCATGTACTATAAGAAAACAAGAAAAGAGGAAAGCTGCAAGAGGTCCCTATATGAGCAAAACTACTTAATTCCATCCATCATCCCCGTCCATAATTTGATCTAATCTTCTTCTAAAGCTCCTCATTAACTCAGCACTAACTGGCGTGTGGTGCTTATTGTGTTGTTCTCTCGTTAGGATGGTTCGAAAAAAAAAAAAAACAGTGATGATTACTTTAAACATATTCCTCCTCTCTCTCTCTCTCTCTCTCTCTCATGTCTCTATTTTGTTTCCTTTCATTCATCTCTCTTGCCTCACCCTCTCTCTTTTTCCTTTTTTGTTGTTAACTATCCTTGGAGTTTTAAAAGCATCCCAGAAAATTCTAGTAACTTCCACAGGTATTGTTGGATGTGGTTCAGCAAGGTTCAGCAGATTAGGTTAGGGAAGATAAGGTTATATAAGGTAAGATTAACTCAGCTTAGGCAAGGAAGGCGAGGAAGAGGAGGAAGAGGTGGAGAACGAGGTGGAGGAGGAAGAAGAACAATAAGAAAGATAACGAGGAGGAGGAGGAGGAGGAGGATGACTAGGTGGAGAAAGAAGAACGAGGAGATAGAGAATAGGAGGCTCAGGAAGAGTCGGACAACTACGAACAGGAGGAGGAGAAAGAGGAGGAAAAATATGAGAAAGAAGAGGAAGAAGAACTAAAAGAAGAAAAAGAAAAAGAAGAAGAAGATATTGAGTGCTACAGGTATTAGCTTGACCAGATAGCTGTGGGATTAATGATATGCTAATGTTTGGAGATACAAGGTTTGATAACAAAAGTAACCTGTAATAATGTACTTGTTGATTGGTGTGTTTGTTACTCAATCGTTCAGGTACAGGTCAGATATCAATTGCCTCCCATCCAGGTGTTGGTGGCCAGGTAACCCATACAGGTGTTCGATAGTCACGCTGTATGGGACATGCCTGCCCTCTAGACACAACTCTCTTCCTTCACACAACACTACATGCACATAGCGACGTATACATTCTTTACGTAAGTTTTAGAATTAGAGAAAAATATGTGGTGACTTCTATACCAGCCTCGGATTCCTTTTTCCTTTTAATTTGTTTAGGGACTGGCACCTCAGTGTTTTTTTTTATAACAGTTGTTGCTCTTGGCTGGTTTCTTCTCTTACTTAAAAAAAAAAAATGTCAGTTGATTTGGTAATAATTCGGCTTTTTAGTGAAAATTTGACTTATATTTACTGTTATTCACTATTATCATTACCTGTGTTTGTTAATGACCAGGTGGGCAATTACAGGTTAGTTCCCACAGGTGTCAGCACGGCAGGTAACTTTCCATTGTTGTACTTGTCTCTTAAATAGTCTCCAAAGATCGAGGAAACAAAATTAATTGGATATTCGTTTGTTTCTCTCTTTCTCTTTCTGTCCTAGCAAACACACACACACACACACACACACACACACACACACACTCTCTCTCTCTCTCTCTCTCTCTCTCTCTCTCTCTCTCTCTCTCTCTCTCTCTCTCTCTCTCTCTCTCTCTCTCTCTCTCTCTCTCTCTCTCTCTCTGCAAACATTTCTTTTTCTCCCTTTTTTGTTCCCATTTCACACTTGGCTGTTAGCGAGTGGCCATGGCAGTGAAAGGGTTAACTGTCCCTCGTTATTTGCACACACACCTGCCAGTAGTCATGCAGGAGTTGGCAGGTGTGGACTCACGTGGTTCTTAATCCTTACACATCTGTTCATTCATTCCTTTGTTAGTCAATTATGTTTGTCACCTCAAGGATTTTTTTCTTAATGTTTTTTTTTTTTTTTCTAGTTTTTATTCAAATTTTTACACTGTTATATAAGAGAGGCGAGGAAAAAGATTCGTTTTTTTTTTCATTATTTTTTTTTTCTTTTTTTTTTAAGTTCTGGGTGAGGTGAGGCCGCGACATGATCTGAATACATTTACCGAAGTATGGTGGCAGAAATCCTCCTCACACACACACACACACACACACACACACACACACACACACACACACACACACACACACACACACACACACACACACGAGGGGGGTTAGCAAACAGCTCTACCTTCTACGAGGGTTAACTTTGAGGCTGAAATGTTGTGGTCTGGGAATGTCTCTTTGAAGGGCGAAAAAGTGAAAAAAAAGGAAGAAAGAATGAAAAAGATAATAGAAGTGATAAACTACAGGAAAATAATAAAAAGAATAGAGAGGAATATTTTAAGGTTGTTTTTAATACTTTTAGAAGAGAGAGAGAGAGAGAGAGAGAGAGAGAGAGAGAGAGAGAGAGAGAGAATAACAGAAGAAGAAGGGAAAAACAGAAAGAAAAAGGAGAACAACTAAAATAAGAAGAAGAAGAGAAAAAATAATCAAAGAAGATATTCGCTCTCGCTCGCTTGTTTGTGTGTGTGTGTGTGTGTGTGTGTGTGTGTGTGTGTGTGTGTGTGTGTGTGTGTGAGTGAGTACCCCTTGGAGGTCCCGTACAGTCCCCACGTACCACCTGGTTGCAGAAAAAAAAAAACTCGATTCCAGCAAATATCTATCGATTCTTAAGCAGGACACACAAATGAACGATCAACAAGGAACACAATTCAGTTTGATGGAAGGGATGCATCTGTTGCTTTTTCATGAACTGACTGATGCCAGATTATCTTGTGTTAGGCAATAATCATGTTTCTGAAAACGAATGAATTTAACTAAAAATCTCATATGATCTTGAAAGTGCTCATGTACCACCTGGAAGGCCCTCGCGTACCACTAGTGCTATGCGTACCACAGGTTGGTTGCAATAGAGTGTTGGATGAAGTTGTTAGGATATCGTTGAAGTGGTGGAAAGGGGAAGAGAAGGGAGGAAGGTGTGAAGAGGGGAAAGAAGGAAAGGAGAAGAAAACTAGAAAGAAATGAAGTGATAAAAGAAGAAAGAAAAAAGAAAAGGAAGGAAAGAAGGAAATTTAGAAGCAAGGGAAGAAGAAGGAAGAAATGAAAGAAAAAAATGTATAGGAAGGAAAGGAGGAAGTTCGGAAGAGGAGAGAAAGAAAGAAAGAAAATTTAGAAGAGGAAAGAAGGAAGGAGGGATAGAAGGAAGGACTTTTAGTTAGAGTGTTTGTGAGTTAAAATGATGTAGCACTCTCTCTCTCTCTCTCTCTCTCTCTCTCTCTCTCTCTCTCTCTCTCTCTCTCTCTCTCTCTCTCTCTCTCTCTCTCTCTCAAGCCATTATAATCACACGCCACTTACGGAAACACACACAAAAAAAAGAGAGAGAGAAAGAGAAACAGGGAAGGCGAGGAGTGGAGACAGAGTTGCTCCACACAGCGAGTGGTCTCATTAAGAAGTGAGTGGATGAGATGAATGACACACAACCACCTTGCTCCACCTCGCTCCACCCTGTCCACCTTGCCGTATCTGTTCTGTCCCCCTCCACCCATCCACCCCTCCACTCCTTGCCCTTCCCTCATCCCCCACCCGCCCACACACCACACCCTCGCGCCTTGCAGGGAGCTGACACCCCCAACCACCGATCCACCCACCTTCAACCCCCACCCCCCTCAACCATCAATGTAGAGAAGCCTTGTCCGCAGCTGTCTTTGTGGTGGTGTGGTGGGGAAGTGAAGAAATGACTGTGTTGTAGTGAGAGAGAGAGAGAGAGAGAGAGAGAGAGAGAGAGAGAGAGAGAGAGAGAGAGAGAGAGAGAGAGATTAGCGTGCAATACGTATTCCTTTGGTGTTTTGATGAAGGACAAATAAAGGGTGTTGAGTGTGTGTGTGTGTGTGTGTGTGTGTGTGTGTGTGTGTGTGTGTGTGTGTGTGTGTGTGTGTGTGTGTGTGTGTGTGTGTGTGTTTGCATTCTCATCCGTACACTCCTCCTTTGAACGCATTAGAAAAATATATACAACAACAACAACAACAACAACAACACATTTAAAAACAGAAAAAAAAAAACATAACAGGTACTTCCAAGTTATTTATTTATCAATGTATTTATTTATTTATTTATTTATTTATTTATTTTCGCTAAGGAAAGAACAGACAAACAGATTTCTTTCCACACTGATCACCTTTATAAATAGAGAGAGTAATTAAGCAGAAAGGCGAGGCAGGCGTCCATAGTGAGGCGTGGGCGTGGGGAGGGGCGTGGAGGAGGCGTGGAGGAGGCGTGGAGGGGAAGAAGGAACCAGCAGACTACATTAGCTACTGAAGAAGTCATTAGGACGAGCAATATTGATGGCTCTTATCGGAAAAAATGAGTCTGTTTTGTTCTCGTTTCTATTCTTGTTGTAGATATTGGTATAATGTTCTTGTTCTTCACACTAAAGCACTTAACAAACAGCAGACAGGTTAAGAACAATATTGATGGCTGTTATCAAAAAAAAATATATATGGTTTTGTTTTGTCCTTGTTCTTGTCCTTGTTTCTATTTTTGTTCTAGATATTGGTGTAATGTTCTTGTTCTTCACACTAAAGCACTTAATGAACAACAGACAGGTTAAGGAGAACGAGATTGGTGACTGTTATAGAAAGAAAAAATATATGGTTTTGTTTTGCTCTTATCCTTGTTCTTATTTCTATTCTTGTTCTAAATATTGGTGTAATGTTCTTGTTCTTCACACTAAAGCATATAACAAACAGTCTGCGAGGATGTTCTGAAGTGTGGGGGGAGGGAGGGAGGTGGGGAAGAAGTTGTTGTTTTGTTATTTGTGTTCTTGATCT
>NC_059275.1:3431874-3434374 GCF_017591435.1 Portunus trituberculatus
CACTTCACTAGCACTATTCACGCACTGCACTACACTGAGTGTCACGTCACAAAGAGTGTCAGAGGAGTTGGCAGTGTCTGTCTCCACTTATGTGCCATCAGTTTGACACTGTGAGTGTTCATCTCCTGGACGTGAGGCACCGCGGCCGTGAACAAGTTCCACATCCTGGAGACGCGTCCTGCGAAGGTGCGTTGATGCTGACACCCGTGGGATCGCGGCACCTCTACGGCGTCACCACCATTGAGCACCGTTCTCGTGCTCCGTGCGGTGACTCTTAGAGGATGACGCAGCCCTGCCAGATGTGGCACTCTTTGCACCTGTGCCTTATGGAACACTACGATCGCCGCCACGTCTCTGCGGTGTTCCAGTGAATCAAGGGGACGCTCAGGCTCTGGGTGAGGTGGTAGTGCAGCATCTACTAGCCGTATGGCGCGGCGTTGGATGCTGTCCAGTCTCCTTCTGTGTGTGGCGGCACAGGACATCCAGGAGAGAGCTGCGTATTCAAGGTGGGGCCGCACCTGTGCCTTGTACAGCAGCAGTCTCCCTTCCTGTCGAGGAAACTGGCGATCCTTCTGAGAGCGGAGATCCTGTGAGAGGCTTTCTTGGCAATGGTTTTGACATGCCTGTCAAACCTCAGCCCTCGATCCACCTCCACTCCAAGTATCTTGACGTCATCTTGGAGTGGGAGAGCAGCAGCGCCAAAGACAACTTTCCTGCCATTGCTGCCATGGCGGCTGGGGACCGAGAGACAACCATTGCTTGTGTCTTCTCCGGCGCGAATGTCACTTGCCAGCGAGCACCCCACTCCTTTATCACTCGTAGCTGCTGATTGATGGCCTCAGCAGCCCGCCCACTGTCCTGGCGTGGATAGGTATAGGAGAGGGTGCAGTCATCAGCATAGGCCATGACTCCTGGCAGTAGCTGGAGAAGATCATCCACGTAGATATTCCACAGGAGTGGGCCAAGAATTGAACCCTGTGGCACTGATGCCTCCACAGGCAGGGACTCAGATGTTTGCCCGTTGACAACCACCTTGAGGCTTCTGTCCTGCAGGTAATTTCCCAAGAGTCGTAGCAAGCCACCCTGGATGCCTTTAGCACGAAGCTTTTCTAGTAATCCGTTGTGCCATACTTTATCAAAAGCTCCTGCTATGTCCAAAGCAACCACTATAGTGTCCTTGCCGTCGTCGAGGGCGTCCTGCCAATGCCTGGTGAGAAGCATCATTAGGTCGGAGGTTGACCTTCCAGGTCTGAACCCAAACTGTTGGTCTGAGAGGAGGGCATTGTCCTTGAGATGGCTACACACCACCTCTGCCACGACCCTCTCAAACACTTTACCCACCACTGACAACAGGGATATGGGTCTGTAGTTTTTTGGGTCCGTCCTGGAGCTTTTTGTGTACGGAACTACTCGAGCCTCCTTCCACACTGAAGGCCAGACGTTTTCCCGTACACAAGTTGTGAAGACTTGGGTGAGAGGGGCAGCCAGTTCCTGGGAGCATCGCTTCAGCAGGTGCGGGCTGATGTCATCAGGGCCGGTGGCTTTCTGTGTGTCCAGCCCCCGCAATAATCGCTTCACCTGCTGATGCGTCACCTCCACCATGGTGACAGTCTTCTCACATTGCTGGACCAGCTGAGGCGGTGGCTGCTGTGGATTCCCGACCTTCATTTTTCCAGCAAACAAGGAAGCCAGCAACTGTGCCCTCTCCTTACTGCTGGTGGCGACAGTACCGTCCTGCTTGCTGAGGGGAGGGATGGATTCTTGGTGGCCAGTTCCTTGTTTGTCCTTAACAAGAGACCACCAAGTTTTGTTTCCTACGCCAGTGCCACACAGTTTCCGGCGCAGGCTTTCCTCCCACTTTTTTAAGGCCCACTTGCTGGTTACCACCATCCTCCTGCATGCAGCCCTGTGCAGGTCCTTGTTGCGCCGAGTCGGGTTCCTCTTGTAGCGGAGCCAGGCAGCATACTTTGCCTCGGCAGCAACACGGCAACGGTAGCCAAACCATGGCTGATCCGTCGATCTGGTGGTGTATTCCCTGTGTGGGACGTGGCGTCTCTGGAGGGCGAGAAGGTGAGAGGTGAGTGCAAGTGCTTCACTCTCTGCTCCTCCCTGTAGCAGAGTGGCCCATGGGGTGTGGGTCAGGTCGCGGCGCAGGGAAGCCCAGTCTGCTTTGTTCCACAGCCAGATGGTGCGGGTGGTGGCCTCGTCCTGAGTCCTCTCTCTCTCTCTCTCTCTCTCTCTCTCTCTCTCTGGAAATGGTAAGGATGTGAATGAAAAAAAAGGCAAAGATAAGAGTTTTTAATTAAGGTGTAGTGTAGGAATTGTGGAGAGAGAGAGAGAGAGAGAGAGAGAGAGAGAGAGAGAGAGAGAGAGAGAGAGAGGTAATTTTTTTTTTCCTTCCACCTTTACCACTGAAACACCACTACCACCATCACTACTATAACACCACCACTGTTAAGACACTGGGAAAACACACACACACACACACACACACACACAC
>NC_059275.1:3439374-3444374 GCF_017591435.1 Portunus trituberculatus
AACCTCGGCGCTGAGGAGAAATATTTGCGTGTATATGCTTGGGGAGTTTAGTGGGCGGCTGCGAGGGTGGGCGGCACACGGGGACGGGGCGGGCGGGACCTGCGGGGCAAATGACTCACTGGCTGAATGGCGGAGCCGCATCGCTTCTTCATCCCCCCCACGCCCTGCCCCTCCCCGCCCATGCCCCGCTAATCCCAGCCTGCACTACCCCGCCGCCCATCCACATACATACACACACACACACACACACACACACACACACACACACACACACACACACACACACACGTTTCAGCCAGCAAGACACAGCATATGATAATATTGCGAAAGACGCCCACGGACTCCAGTCAACTCACGCCCGCACCTCCGCCTCGTCCTGGGCCGGAATTATGGAGGCCGCGCCCGCCTTAATGCTGTATACAATAATTGCGCCGCAGCCCTGCTCGTAAACAAACTAACAACAATAATAATTCCTGATAGACGATTTCCTTAGCCACTCGTTCCTTACTCCCACCCTCCCCTCCACCCATGCTCCCACCCCTCCCCCCACCACTCCCACTCCCTCTCCTCGCTAACATGCAAACCTCCCCCGACCTCGCCCGCTGCTAGAGACAAAGGCAAACATGTAAGCTTTCACTGCCACATGTATACATAAACATACATAGAGCTCGGTGCTTGAATGCGATAAAGGGGACTGCTGGTGGTGCCGGTGGTGGTGGAGGTGGCAGGGGTGGCAGGGGTGAGCGAGGGCGCCGGGATCACCTTGCTAAGCACCTCGCAGCATCCTTCAGGTAGACTCCGGTCCTCTCGTGTTACAAATTCAAGCTGGATTTTAGTCGATGTGTGACGAGACGAGGGATGGTCTGTTATTTGCGAGCGCGCCTTGGCATCTACGCTTTTTTGCAGAGGATTGAGTGAGGGAAGCAGGAGGGGGGGAATAGATACAGCAGGGGTAAGAGTTGGGGAAGTGGGGGGTTGTGCTGAGGTGAGCGAAGCGTGGAGGTGAATGAGCGCAGGGCTTTATGGAAATACCGAATATCTTTCAGTCTGTAAGTACGTGTGTGTGTGTGTGTTTGTGTTTGTGTGTGTGTGTGTGTGTGTGTGTGTGTGTGTGTGTGTGTGTGTGTGTGTGTGTATAAAGATGTCCTCCTAACTTATTCCTTAGTATTCCTATCACTGGGCTCACTTTTTACCTGTACTATATCACATTGATGCTTTATTTACATTATTTATTTATCCTCTTTTTTTTATTCTATCTCTCCCTTCCCTTCCCCCCCTCTCTCTCTCTCTCTCTCTCTCTCTCTCTCTCTCCATCCCTCTCTCGCGTCTCTCACTTTTGTATGCTCCTCTCAAATCCTTCCTGCGTTTCTATTATAATATTATTTCGAGTGTTGCCTCCACGTGATTGTCTCAACGGAAAATTTAATAGATAACTTCCCCTCTTGAATCGTAAATTACACCTTTACCTTAAGGAAATATATGTGTCTTAAATTGTGTGCCAGTTTTTGTCTCCGTCTTTCGTCATGGTGAAGGGGTGGAGGGGTGGAGGGATGGAGGACAGACACTGCATTTCAAAGGGAGAGAAAGGAGGGAGGGAGGAGGAAAAGAAAGGAGAGAAAGGGAGCAGTAAGGCAGCCAGTGAAGGAGTAAGACAAAGGAGACAGGGAGGAAAGGAGTGGGAGAGAGAAACAGTTTGGAGTGAATTAGAGAGAGAGAGAGAGAGAGAGAGAGAGAGAGAGAGAGAGAGAGAGAGAGAGAGAGAGAGAGAGCAGTTAACAGAGGAAGGAAATGGAAAAGGCAGACAGGAAAGGCATAAGGAAACGAAAAAAGGAGAGAGAGAGAGAGAGAGAGAGAGAGAGAGAGAGAGAGAGAGAGAGAGAGAGAGAGAGAGAGAGAGAAGATCAAGACAAATAAACCACAACAAACAAGAACGCCCCCGGAAAGATAAAAACAATAACAAACAAACCCAAAAAAAACTAAAACCTTGAAACTGGAACACAAGAAGAATCACAAACAGAAAGAAGGAAAAAAAGTAAACCAGTAGAGAGAGAGAGAGAGAGAGAGAGAGAGAGAGAGAGAGAGAGAGAGAGAGAGAGAGAGAGAGTAACTAAACAGACAAGCAAGGACACCACACAGAACCTTCACTCACACACCCATCAGATAAATGGTCACTGTCTGGGTAGATAAGACTGGAACGATCTCTTGTTAGAACTCAGCTAGACCCTCATTGCTGACCCTCTCCCCTCCATTCATCAGTCCACTAGCGCCACCCAACCGCCTCCACCGCCTCCATCGCCTTCACCGCCTCCACTGCCCAGCCCCACCCCGCCACGACCACGCCCAGGAAATTACCGGTGCCAGGACGTGTAGGATGCGTACTAGGATGTGTAGAATGCCTGGAATAGAGAGTATGATGTTTTTGTAATCGTTTTGGTACTGGGACGAAAGAAAAGAGGGAAAATATAGAAAGGAGAGAGAGAGAATATTGGAGGAGAGGAGGAGGAGGGAGGAAAAAGACAGAGGGATGTAGAAATAAGGAAAAGAAATAGAGGAAAAATAAAGAAATCAAACTAAGAAAAAAAGATACGTTTTTGGTGCTGAGAGGAGAGGAAAGAGGGAGAATATAGAAAGGTAGACAGAGATTGGAGGAGAGGAAGGGAAGGAGGAGGGAAAAAAGACAGAGTGAGATAGATATAGAAATAGAGGAGGAAGAAGAAAATTAAACTATGAAAGAGAAAAAAGATATGTAAAGAAAGGAAAAGGAAAATTAACCAAAATAGAGGAAAGATGAAAGGAGATACAAAAGAGAGAAGGAAGAAGAAAATGATTAAGAGGAGATAAGAAAGAGAGGAGGGGGAGGAGAAGGATGACAAGGCAAAAGTGTTGAAATAGAAAGGTTGTTAGTGATAAAGATGATATGATAAGTACAAATGTGAAGAAATAGAAAAAAATAAAGAAGGGAGAGAGAGAAAGTTTAGAGAGAAACGAACCAAAAAGAGAAAAAAAAACAGGGAAGAAATGACCGAGGTAATAAAACTTCAAGAAAAAAGAAAAAAAAAAGGAGAGAGGAATGAGGAAGATATGACAAAAATAAATTAGGAAAGAAAAGGAAGAAGAAAAAGAAAAAAGAGGTGGAGAGAAGGAGGGTGAGTGGAACAGAAGGTGGACGTTATGTGGAATTGTGAGTGGATACGTGTGTGTGTGTGTGTGTGTGTGTGTGTGTGTGTGTGTGTGTGTGAAGCTGCAAGGTATAGACACCATCACCAGTACCACCACCACGACTACTACTACTACTACTACTACTACTACTACTACTACTACTACTACTACTACTACTACTACTACTACCACCACCACTGTTACTACTACTGCTACAACTCCTCCACCTCCTCCTCGTCCTCGTCCTTGTCCTTGTCCTCCTCCTCCTCCTCCTCCTCCTCCTCCTCCTCCTCCTCCTCCTCCTCCTCCTCCTCCTCCTCCTCCTCCTCCTCCTCCTCCTCCTCCTACTACTACTACTACTACTACTACTACTACTAATAATAATAATAATAATAATACCACCACCACCACCACCACCACCACCACCACCATCACTACCACTACTACTGCTACCATTACTACTGCTGGTTCACCTACAGAGGGAACCGGTTCTAGTTACCAGAGTGACAATTAAGAACCTGATTCATCTCATTGAGGTCACTGCTGCATGGCTGGGACTGACAGGTGTGGGGCGACAGGTGTGGGCTTCAGGTATAGTGCGTTCCGTCACCCTCAGCACAGGTATGGACCAGATGTGGCGTCGGGAGCAGTGTGTGGTATGTGGTGCAGGTGTGATGTGCAGCTCGTCAGGTGTGTGCAAGGGGACAGGTGTAGGATGAGAGAGAGATGGCGTGGGAGTGAGTGATTAATGGAACAGGTGTATTTCAGAGCAGGTGTGGCTCGGGAAAAGTTGTTATAATGAGCAAGAAAAACCTGAAGAACGAAAGAAAGAACGAACGGACGAACGAACGAACGAACCAAGTGGAGTGGCGGTGACTCGGTGCGACGGGAGAGAGAGAGAGAGAGAGAGAGAGAGAGAGAGAGAGAGAGAGAGAGAGAGAGAGAGAGAATATAGTTCATTTCACATCTAAGTACCTCTGACACACAACATTTCAACCTTCTATGTTCCTCACTGCACTGTTTCCTCTCTCCTGCCTGCCTCTGCGCCTCCTTCAGCCCCTGCCGCTGTAACTCAGGCCTTACTGGACAGGTGGTCGAGGAGCGTAAGGCAAGGGAAGGGGGAGGAGGAGGAGGAGGGGAAGGGCGCGAGATCTGGAGAAGAGGAGGTTGGATGGCTCGAGTAAGAAGACAGATGTTAGGAAGTGCACGTCTGAATCTCTCTCTCTCTCTCTCTCTCTCTCTCTCTCTCTCTCTCTCTCTCTCTCTCTCGACAGTAGCTTCCTATCATAAACAGTTTTCTAGTGATCAATTTTTCTGCTCCTGTTTGTTCTTCGTTTGTGTTCTGTTATGTTATCTCTCTCTCACACACACACACACACACAAGGTAGTAAGAGCATGTACACACACACACACACACACACACACACACACACACACAAGCACACACACACACACACACACACACACACACACACACACACACACACACACACACACACACACACACACACACACACACACACACACACACACACACACACACACACACACACACACACACACAGACACAACAGCCTTGCACATTTCACCACCAACGACAGGAGGAGGAGCAGGAACAAGACAAGGAGAGAGAGAGAGAGAGAGAGAGAGAGAGAGAGAGAGAGAGAGAGAGAGAGAGAGAGGAGGAGGAGAGGGAGGGAGATTAGACTATAATGCATCAGATTTTTTCGTCAGGTAATTACTACAAGAGCAAACAAACTACTGGCGAAGCGAACATTACAAACTTATTTTTTATTCTTTCCTTTTGCATTTCCCACTACTTAAAAATCATTATGGACACC